>NC_057010.1:5137518-5354926 GCF_000002595.2 Chlamydomonas reinhardtii | reverse complement strand
AGGGAGGGAGGGAGGGAGGGAGGGAGGGAGGGAGGGAGGGAGGGAGGGAGGGAGGGAGGGAGGGAGGGAGGGAGGAAGGGAGGGAGGAAGGGAGGGAGGGAGGGACGGAGGGGCGCAGGCTGCCTGTGCGAGTCGTACGTGGGCGGTCAGACTTGCGTAAGCCTCCCACAGCCTTGGTATGGCTGTGGTGGGCGCACCGACCTGCTATGCGCACTATCACGTGGTGGCGTGGTGGCTCGCACACAGGTGGTTCGCGAGACGTGGAATGTGATCAACGGCAACGACGTCGTGCCGCTGACACCCAAGTGAGTGCGGGCCCAGGTCTCGGCGGCAGCCACAGTCACCCTAGAATCAGCCATCAGCGACGCGACAGCGGGCGCACTTGGAAAGACTCTGACAAGGACGACAATCCGGGACCCTAGCACTGGTATCCGTAGGACAGACGAAGAACCCACATCAACACCGCGGTTGTGTACACACGCACCCCGCCCCCGGGCCCCATCGCTGGACTCCCGCCTGGCCGCCCCCGCCCCCCACACCACATGCCTGCCACCTCCCTTCCCTGGGCCGCCCAGGTGTGTGTTGGTGTTCCTGTACAAGCACCCCGGGCACAAGGTGGTGCTGCGCGGCCCCGGCGACATCATCGTGCGCCCCTCCTTCCTGGAGAACGCGGTCATGCGGTGCGTGTGCGTGTACGGCACTGTACGGCGCTGTGTGTGGCGGTGTGTGTGGCCCCGGGGCGGTGGCCGGGGATGGCCGCCCAGCCGCACAATGCACGGCTGGCTGCACACCCTGCTGCGCCCAGCCCATCCTACCCACCCGACCCCGCTTGTCTGTTGTCCCACCCACCCACCCCTCACCCCACGCTTCCGCCTGCTGCCCGCAGGCTGCCGCTGGTGCGCAGTCTGTCGCACCACCTCATGGGCTCCTACATCGCCTCCCTCACTGCCGTGTGGCGCATGGCGCTGAGGGGCAAGCACATCGACGGGGCCGTGCGCGCGCTGCTGTACCACCGCAGGTGCGGGCAGGGGCTGGGGTTGCGGCGGGGCGGGGCGGGGCGGGGCGGCGCTGGTCAGCACGCATAAGCCCCCTATTACCGGTTTCGAGTAACGGCGTGCCCTCCGAATCCATGGCCTCTCCCATCCTCGCCCTGCCATGCATGCGCCACCTCAAGCCAACCCCACCGCCGCACCTCCACACGCACGCCGCACTCACGCCTTCTGCTGCCCCTGCTGCCCCTGCCCCTGCCCCTGCTGCCCCTGCCGCCCCTGCTACTCCTGCCCATGCCGCCCCCTCGGCCGCCTCAGGCACGACCTGCCCAACGTGCACGACTCCGCCATCGAGCTGGCGGAGCTGGCCGTCACCTCCGTCATGGCCGCCGCCCAGGCCGCCGAGCCGCCGGAGAAGGTCCAGCAAGCGCTGCGGTCGGCCGTCGCGGCGGACGAGGCGGCCAGCGTGGCCGCCGAGGAGTTCTGCCGCTCCTGGAACCTACTCAAGCAGGTCTACGTGCGCGAGCGGGCCAAGCTGGCTAGGAAGAGGCTAGTGGCGGCCCGGGCGAATGCGGACATGGCGATGGTCGCGAGCGCGGCGGCGGCGGCGGCGGCGGCCGTGGCTGGCGGGCCGCTGGCGTTTGCGGCGCTGGGGCGGAACGAGTCGGCGCAGCTGCTGGTGAAGCGCCAGGTGCGTGTGGGCGACTGCTGGAGCCGGCGGGTGGTGGTGGTGCTGATGGCGGGTGTTGCTGCTGATGGCGGGTGTTGCGTGCTTCGCATTGCGGGCATACCTGCCGTGCACGGACGAGTGAGTGCGGCGAACATACGTGAGGGGAAACGGAAATGTGTGTGTGTTGTAATGATGTTGTTGTGTCGGCAATCGATGTGGCTGCTGCAGGGCGACATCTTGTGCCTGGCTACCCAGCCGCCGGAGCTAGGCGCCGCACTGGCTCCTGGCGGCTCGGAGGACGGCGCATCAGCAGCAGGCGCCGCCGCAGGCGCAGGCGCAGCGGCCGGGCCGGGCAAGGCGCAGCAGCAGCCGCAACAGGAGCAGGAGCAGAAGCCCATGACGTTCACACAGCGAACGCGCCACTCGCTCGGTCGCGTGCTGGCGTATGTGGGCCAGGGCCTCAACTGCGGCCTCGCCGCCGTCGGTGTCGAGGTGAGTGATGACTGGAGCACCGGGTGACGCCGGCATGGCTGGCACGTGCAAAAGCTCGCGCGGGGGCACGCTGCGCTCTAAGGAGGGTTTGTTTACCATACACAGTTGAGGCGGGCGATTCTTGTGCGGTGCGCGGGCGACTGTCTACCGGGAATGCTAGTCGCACATGCGGTTGTCTGAACCTGCGATCGACCGCCCTGCGCATGCGTGTGTGTCTGTTCGCAGACGGGCATCGACACGCCTGACCAGTCGGGCTTGGCGCCGCAAGCACACGCCTGCGGCGGCTGCGGCGCCGCTGCCGGCTGCATGCAAGTGCGCAGCAGGCCCCGGTAGGAGGCGCCGCTGCGTCTGCACAGCCTGTGCCTGCAGCTGCTGAGCCGCGGCTAGGGAGGTCGTGTGGCGTGCACCAGGCACCAGCGGGCGCGTGGCTGTGGCAGAGCGCTATGCATGCGGTGTGTTGAGTGTGCATGGGTCTGGTGCGGTGCTGGTGCCTCCGGTGCTGCTGGGGCACGGCGTCCTCCAGGTATGTACGCGCGCCGCCGGCACAAGGCGGGAACGGGTCGTGTTCATGGGTGGGTGTGGCAGGAACGCCGGACTCAATGACTAGCCAGGGACTGCTTGCGGGGTTGTCGTGGAGTTGTGTCGGGTTTCCTGCCACATTGGGTTGGTGTGGCGCACAGTGCGATATGGTCCTAGAGGCGCGTGGCCGGGGGTGGAAGCACGCAGGACTATGGTACGGTCGCCAGGGGGCGCGTCGACATGTGGGCGGATCTACAGGGCGTCAGGTCTCTAGCCAGGGGACTAGAGCGCCCGTTTGCGTGCTGTGACAGTCACTAACGACGATGTATGGTGTTTGATGTATTACGGTAGTTCACGCACGTGGGATTCATTGTTGCAATAGAAACGCGCGTCGTCTGGCAGCCTGCCAACTGTGTGAGGCTGTGCACCGGCGCCAAGGTCCATGCCGTATGCGATGCATGATTTAGTAACCCAACCAAATGACGTACGTTGCAAATTGGTGATGACCATTGAGTGCCGACGCATGAACACTCAGGCTGGTGGTGACTGTTGACTGTGTGGCACGGGCCACGCACCTGGGATGATTTTTCGTCGATTTCAGACGTCGTCGCAGGCCCTGCAGATCATATACTTGCTGGCACGTGAAGCCAGGGCAACCGCTGCGCACTGCGAGTTTGACATATATACCGGTGTTTGAGACTTTTGAGAGACGGGCCAGGCTGGGCCATAAGCTGGCTGGCTTGTTGGCGCGCACTGGACCATTGTATTCAGGGAGGACTGGAACACGGTAATGTAGCGAACTCAAACGGCACCACCACCCTACCTTGGCACCTTGCAGCCGGGTAGGCGAGGGTAGGCGATGGCAAAGTGCTGGTGCCGGCAGCCGGCCAGCCAGGGGGGGGCATCCCGTGGGGGCATCCTGAGCGGCTGGACCCGCAGCCGCCGTCGTCCAACGGCACGCAGCGGCGCAATGCGATGCTGCGGGCGCGCCCAAGGCCGCGCCAGCACTCCGCCCTGGCCAGAAACCACCTTTACCGGCACCATCTTCCAGAAAGGCCCTGATTCTCCACTGTGCCAGCTGACTTGTATCGTACTATGAGCATGCGAATATGAACGTCGGAAATGGCGGGAAATTGGCAAACACGTCGCCGTGGAGGGGTAGCGAGGCCGCCTTGTTCACCCAGATGGCCAGGCACACAGCATTGCGGTAATAATGTGGATAATAGCAAGAGCGCTGTGGACAGCCGGCATTGTTCTGATGTCGGACCGCTGGTCCGCTGCTGTCGCGGCAGACGTGAACAGCTGGCCAGCCAAATCCAACCCCGGAACTCGCGAATGGGCACGCTGCCCTATGGGCAGTTTGCAGTCTTTCATATGTCAACTAAAGCTTCTTAATTGCATAATCCATAGCCAGCCTCTTATCCTCAGTTGGGATGTCTTTTCCGTTCTATGATACCGGGCTTTCCACCGGGATTCGGCAACTGCTTTACCTCGGCGCCTATATTATTGCATCAATATGGCTGAAGCATGTGACTGCTCGGTTGCGTCCCGGGTCGCAGCGCCTCGTTTCATCAGTTCCGCTGCTCATCATGAACATTGTGTTGCCATTCATTTGGAGCACTGACGAGCTGCTTCCGCGGACAAATGCAATTCTGGTCAACTCGTGGCTCAGCAGTTTCAAGGTGCGTCAGTACGCGACACGGCCAACCGCCCGCACGCAGTTGGTGCTACTCCCACCCCACCCCCCAACCCCCAACCCCCCGCCGATACACCATGCCCTTTCCAGCTGTGTTTCGGGGATGGCCAGCAGCTGCACCGCCTACTTCTCTAGGCACACCTAAATTCAAGTCAACACGCTGCGTGCAATACTTGGTCCTCCACTCATATCACACACACGTGTGCCCGCAGGTCCTCGCCTTTTGCCTCGGCCGACTTCCCTTGCGGGTGATTGCGTGCCCTGCGCTGGGGCGGCCTGAAGCCGCCTCGTGCAATATCCGCTGCCACGCCCAATACTGGCATATCGGGCTGCACTAGTAGGCGGTCTGAGTTGGGCCCTTGCCCCTTGGCAATAAATGGCTTAGTCCTTGCATTGGTCCTGACTCCTGAGCCTTTTCAGCCCGCCGCCGCTGCTCCTCATTCCCGCCGTTCCCACCTCCCAGGAGTCAATGACAGTGCCCCAGATCACCGCCGTCATCTACCTACCCATTTTCCCTAAGCCACGTGAGCTCTCACCTGTATTATCCACGGCGGTACAGTGGGTTCATCTTGTCCGCTGTTTTCCGGCCGAGCACACACACCTTCTACAATTGGCAGTTTACCATTCCCTCGTCCCGCGCACCCCCCCTCCCTCACATATCACTCCATGCCGTCCCATGCAGCAGCCACACACGCCAAGGCTGTAGCCGGTGATAGGCATGGCGGCGGCGGCCGGCTGTACGACAATGCCGGATCGGCGGCATCGCTGGCGTGCCGCTGGGTGGCCAAGCTGGGTGAGATAGCTGTTATGGGGCTGGGAGACGGAGGGGGGGGCCGTCCGGTGCTGCTGGCCACGCCGCGGAGCACTCCTAAACTGCACATGCATGTTTCTTAACCTTGTCATTTGTGGGTCAGGTACCGTAGGTGCATGATGGCACCCCTGTTCTTATTTGACGCAAGGGCTTCACTCCTCGGCTCCCGGGACCAACCCTCCGCCCCCGCCTGACGCCTGCAGGCAGTGGGTCTGGGTCTGGGTCTGGTGGTCGCGGGCATCACGGTGTGTGCAGACACCATGCCACGTGTGCTGCTGCATTACCTGTACGGTGAGTGGCCGGGGGCGCAGACACGGGGAAGCCCTTTGTGTAAATAACTACGGCGCACCCGCTTGAAAACCGCCGGGCGGATGTAGGATCGTGACCTAACATAGCCCCTCCGGCCTCGACCACCCGCTCATCAAGTCCAACACTTCCCAGGATGTACCGGTACTTTCCACCGTATGAACGCGTCCTATACATGGTGGCTCCTACCGTCTTCCTCTGCCAAGTTCTCCTGCCCTCTCTACTGCCCGCCACGGCGCCACCTGCTGCCGTTCCTGCCCACCCCCCGTCTGCCTCACGCCCACCTTGAGCACTGCAGCTCTGGGTCTGTACTTCTTCGTGGGCTTTCTGATGGACGGCCCGGGCGCTGTGGCGGTGGAGGCGCTGGGGCTGCAGCTGGTGCCCACGTTTGACGCGCCCTGGTTGGTGCGTGCCAGTGCGTGCGCGGGCTGGGTAGGCTGTGGCACGGTCATAGATGCCAGTGCTGTACAACCGCTGCTTGCGTTTGCATGACCCCCATCCCCACAATACCGCTGACTGTCTTCTATCGTGGTCCTTCGCGCTTCTTTTGCTCTCTGTGCGAAGTCTGTGCATTTCAACCTTCGCCCTCCCGGACTGTTGACATGTGCACTGCTGTAACCCGCCGCCGCAGTCTACCTCCCTGGCCGACTTCTGGGGCCGGCGCTGGAACATCACTGCGAGCTCGGTGCTGCGGACGCTGGTGTACGACACCATTGCAGAGGGGCGGCTCGTGGCGGCGGCCAAGCCCGAGCAGCAGCAGGAGCAGCAGGAGGAGCAGAAGCAGCCGGCGGCCGCAGTGGCGCCGTTGGCAACAGCGGCGCCCGCTGCACACGTGGACGCCACTGCGTACGCGCACATGGGGCGCGCGGTAGGCAGCAGCCCGGGAGGCCAGCCGCATGTGTCGCCGGCGGCGTCAGGGCCGGGAAGGGCTTCGGGCTTGAGGCATGAGAGCGATGCCGCCCCCGCGCAAGCGAGCGAGAGCGGCGCCGTGAGCAGCAGCCACAGCGCTGGCAGCAAGCACAGCGGCACCTTGGATTTCGATGCGAGCGAGCCCCTCCATCAGGACCCTGGTGCTTACCCTGATGACGGGACGGCGCACAAGCGTCCACTGATGACAAGCCTTGTTGCGGCATCGCATGACGAGCCACGGCCGGCACACGCCGCCAACCAACCAACACAACCAACACCTCCCAAGCACGAACCCTGCTGCGCGCCGCCCGCTACCCCAACCACCGTGTCAAACCCCACGACGGTACTGTGGGCGCCGCGCTCGCTGCTCCGCCGTACACTGGCCGTGCACGCCTCGTGCCTGGCCAGCGGCTTGTTCCACGAGTATGCCATCTGGCACGTCAGTGGACTGTGAGTGCACGGCATGGGTTATATATGTTTTCCCACAAGCTCTTTGAAGGGAGCTCAGGTTGTGTTGGGGTCCGTATGCCTGCCATGCTTGCGTCTGCAGGGGCTATGCAGGGTGTCCTGAACCGAGGGTTGGGGCGGGTGGGTACCGATGCACGTCGGCTTCTCCGCCGCATCTTACTGCTGAAATTGAAATGTCCTGATCCTGAATAAGCAGGGGTTGGCACTGGAAGTGGACATTGTTTTTCTACATGCAGGTGTGTGGTGCTTTGCGTGCGTGCGTGCGTGCGTGCGTGCGTGCGTGCGTGTGTGTGTGTGTGTGTGTGTGTGTGCGTGTGTGTGTGTGTGCGTGTGCGTACGCGTGTGTGTGTGTGTATGTGTGTGAAATTGTGCGGGTGTGTGTGCAGGTGTGTGGGTGTGTACGGACGAAGCGCAAGCGGCAGGCGGTAGGGACTGCTGGCAGGTCAGCCGCCGTGCTGTGCATGAAGGTCATTTGGTGGAGGCAGCACGGCACCTTCAGATGCCGCTCCCTCTGCTCTCCGCTCCCTGCTCCCTTGCACGCATGGGGCGCATGCACGCACACATCGCACCGCATGCAGGCGCCGCTCATGACGCTGGAGGGCCTGGGCCGGCGCTGGCTGCGGCGGCGTGGCCTGCATGTTCCTCGCCTCCTCGCCAACATCCTCACCCTCGCCGCCCTTGAGGTGATGAGGCCTGGGGTTTGATCTGCAGTGCTTGGCCCTGCGAATGGCTCCGTGTGAAAGTAGGCGAACATCCTGTTCCCTTGCAGGCGATGGCGTACCCGCTGTTCTTCGGGTTTGTGGAGACTGACACGGACCTGGCACGGCGTGTGGTGGCGGCGGTGTCACGGGGCTATCAGGAGGTGCTGCAGCCGCTGCGGCCGCTGCTATCTGGGGCGGCGGCGGCTTTGGCAGGCGGTGGGGCGGGGAAAGTGGAGTTGTAGGGTTTCCCGGAGGTTGCAGGGGACCATGTTGGGTCCAGCGCGGCTTGCGCGTTTTGGCGGGTTGGTGAGGTGGAGTTATAGCCTCTTGACAACGGCGGATATGAGCGGAGACGATGTTGTTCGGCGTTGCGCGCCAGGCGACGTTGCGCATCCCTGGTGCGCACTGCATGCATGGCATGCCGGCATGCGGTATGCACTGTGATAGCCTGGCGTTTTGAGTCCAAGGCAGAGAGGCGGCTGTCAGTGATGCTTGGGTGGTACATTACCTGGTTGTACGGCGGTTTGGGGCAATCTTGTGCCCGGTTGCGGAGTGGAGGCATAAGTGGCGGCCGGGAACAGCGATCGGAGAGCCTGTGCCCCGTGCCTGGTGTGAGTTTTGGCGGGTTCATGGAGGCTGGTGCTCGCGACGACAGCTTAATACTTATTTGTTTCCCCAAATACAAACTGCTGGCCCTGAGTTGTAAACAACAGAAGCAAAACGCACAAAGACAGACTTGCAAGTGCACTTCAACTTCTGGCCCAAGGCCCGCACCCTTCGCATGATGACGAACATGTGATGCTTGAGCAATGTCCAATCCAAATTTTATAACGCCAGGGAGTGTTAGGGCCATCGCGCTGAGCGTGGATGTGACCTATCTCACCGAGGAGGCCGCAAAGGCGCTGGCGCCGGATGTGGAGTATCGCTTGCGGGAAGTAATCCAGGTATGTTAGGTTTAGCTGCGAGAGGAACGTCAGCAGCCGAACTTTGGCCTGTCGTCTCTTCCAGGACGCGCTCAAGTTCGCTCGGCATAGCAAGCGGACGAAACTTACAACCCAAGACATCAATGATGCCTTGCGATTACGAAACATCGAGGTGAGAGACTCACGAAGACTGGCCGATCGGCGCACAAACCCTGCTTTGCTGAGCATTTGGTGCTTGATATAGCGCGACGAAACTGAAAGGGGGAAGCGAGGGGCCTGGGCGTTCGTGGGCCCGGGGTTTTCATGGGCCCGGGTTTCGCAGTCGCCCACGCTGCGACAGCTGTGCCACCTGAACCGTCTGCGGGGCCTCGCTTCCACTGTGTGTTGCGCCACTTGCTGCCTCACGTCGTATCCTGCTCCTCCTCTTCCCCGCAACAGCCGCTGTATGGCTTCCTGAACAACAGCGACCCCGCCAAGTTCGTACGCGCCACCGGCGCACCGGACCTGTACTTCGTGCGGGATGACACCGTGCCGCTGGAGCAGGTGGGGGCGCAGCGGGTGGGAGGGTGTGTGTGTGTGTATGTGTGTGTTTGGGGGGAGGGGGTTGCATGCTCCAGCCCAACGATAGTGCGCTGGGTTGAGAGGACGCACTGGGCTGGTTGCGGAGGGTGGAGGGCTAGCGGCGGCGGGGGGGCTAGAGGTGGAGGCATGAGGGGACAGCGCTTCTGTTCCGGGCACAAGCGCGCGCTCGCTGTGCTGCGTGGCTAGGAGCCAGGAAGCTTTGCAGTCGCGAGGCGGGTGGGCGCGATGAGGGCGTACAAATCTCAACCGCCAACCGACCGGCCCCTACCGCGCTCGTTGCCGCCACCCGCCCAGATCACGTGTGCGCCGCTGCCCAAGGCGCCCAACGCCACCACCGTGATGCCGCACTGGCTCTTCATCAACGGCGTGCAGCCGCAGACGGAGGAGAACGCGGCGGTGGACCCGCGGCCGGCGCCCAAGCGGCAGCGACTGGCGGCGGGGGCGGCGGCGGCGGCGGCTGCCGCAGCGGGGGCGGGAGCGGCGGCGGGGCAGGCGGACGCGGCGGCGGGTCAGAAGCGGAAAGCGGGACAGGGTGCGTGCGACCTGGCACGGCACGGCACGGCACGGCATGGGGGCGCAGGCCGGGGTGGGGGCTGCGGGACGGAGCGGGGAGGGGCGGGGACGGAGCGGGGAGGTGCCGTGTATGGTTGGCGTTGGTGTGCGGCCCCGGTGTGCGGCCCCGGTGCGGCATAGTGGGGGTCACGGCGGGACACGTGCACGGGACATGCCGCGTGTTCGACGTTATGGCAGCGCCGTGGCGGTTGGGCCGAGCAGGGCAAGGCGTCACGTGGCGTTGTGTAGTGGGCGGGTTATGTGGCCAGTCTGTTGGGGGCGCGCGCCTTTCCTGCGGGCCGGATTGCTGGGGCCCTGCGCAGCGGCATACCCAGTGGCTGAGCGTAGAACTGCCACCACCGCCACCGCCACCACCACCACCACCACATGACCACCACCGCCACCACCACATGACCACCACCGCCACCACCGCCTCCTCGTGCTGCTGACGGTGCCGTTGCTGCCATTGCCACCGCTTGCGCGCAGACGGGGCGGCGGCGGCGGGCGCGGCGGGCGGCGGTGCGGGTGCGGCTGTAGGGCAGCCGGGCGAGCGTGTGGCCATGCCCGTGCAGCACATCCTGTCGGACGAGGTGCAGCGCCTGCTGCAGCAGGTGTGTGTGTGTGGGGGGGGGGGCGTGTGTGTATGGGTGTATTGGGGGGGGGGGTTGGTGGTTGAGGGGGAGAGTGGGGGGTGGGGGTGCAAGGATGTTTGGAAAAGCGGTAGGGTGCGTGGGTGGGGAGTGGGGATTAGGGATGGAGGGGTGGCGGGAGTGAGGGGGGAAAGAGTGGACCACGGGCGGACTAGACTACCACATACTGGACTGCCCTGGCACTGGGGACTGTGTCACGTGGCAGCACCTAAGGTCTACCCTCGCCGCCAGGTCGCCACCCCGGCCCCACACCGCCACGAGAGCTTGTTTGCACACATCCACAGCATGGCGGCACCCTGACCCATCCCTCCTACAAACACAAACACACACACAAACGCATACACAGCGTCAACCGTTTACCCTTGTGCTCTCCTCTGACAACACAACCATTTGCCAACACTGTCCCGACCCCCTCCCCAAACAGATCAAGGCCACGCTGAGCAACCCCTCGCCCGCCACACTGGACGTGGGCCCGGGCGCCGAGCGCGGCGACAAGGCGCTGTGGGGCGGGGTGGTGGAGGTGGACGCGGCGGAGCGGGGTGCGGGCGCCGCCGGCTCGGGACTGCTGCTCACGCCCATGCAGCGCGCGGTGCTGACCACCGTGCAGCGGGACCCGGGTGCGTGCGTGTGCGGGATCGTGTGGGTTTGTGGGTGGGTGGGGTGGGGTGGGGTGGGGTGGGGTGGGGTGGGGTGGGGTGGGGTGGGGTGGGGGTGGGGGTGGGTGGGGGCGTGTTTGTGTACGTGCGTGTGTGTGTGTGTGTGTGTGTGTGTGTGTGTGTGTGGGTTTGTGGGTGGGTGGGTGGGGTGGGGGGGATGTGTGTGGGGGTGGTGGGGGCGTGTTTGTGTATGTGCGTGTGTGTGTGGGTGGGTGGGTGGGGTGCGGATGTGTGTGTTGGGGTGGTGTGGAGGGGGGTTGGAGGGAGGGGGGAAAGGGCTGGGGATGGGTGGCGGTGGGTGCGATAAGCCCAAACCCACTGGGCTGGGGAGGAGCTGGCGGCTACTGGGGGGTGCAGGCGGCTGCCGGGATTGAGGGCGCTTGGGTAGGTGGGCGAGGTTCGCTGCTGCCCACTGCCCCCGCCCTGCCTGTTTGCTTGCTCATCCGCACCCTTAACTCTCACCCACTCTCTCAGCCGCGCCTTCTTCAACTTCAACCCCTCACCGCAAACCCTTGCGCCCCCGCTGGCTACGCCTCCACTTCTAAAAATGCAACCCCCTCACCGCCTACGCCCACCTACTTCGCTACACTTCTCTGTACCAATCTTTGCCACTCCCCCCCCTTTGCAATGCCCCCGCAGGCATGCAGCAGCTGCTGCCCTACCTGACCAAGCACGTGGGCGATGAGGTGGCAGGCGGGCTGAGACAGCTGCCGCGGCTGCACATGGCGCTGAGGCTGGTGCAGGTGCGGGGCAGCGGGGCGGGGCGGGGGGTGGGGGGCGGGAGTAGGGGCGGGGGTAGGGACGGGGGTAGGGGCGGGGGTAGGGGCGGGGGTTAGGGGCGGGGGTAGGGGGAGGAAGACAACGGGCAGGGGCGTAGGGAGGCGGTGGGAGGCAGCGAGAGGGCAATCGGCTTGCTCAGGGCGCTGCGGGTTGACAGACTGACAGACCGGAGGGCGATGGCGCAGCACCATACTGCAGCCCTCCGCACACCCTCCCCACTCCCACACTTGCGCTTTCATACTTTCATTATTCCTGGGGGCCCCAGTGCTGGCGACATCGGCATAGCGCGTATTCCCTCTGACGTCGGCACTTCCATCTTTTCTACAAACCGTTCGCATGCATGGCTTCCCCCTCCCACCCCAGGCGCTGCTCCTGAACCCCGCGGTGAGCCTGGAGCCCTACCTGCACTCCCTCATGCCGCCACTGCTCACGTGCCTCATGGCCAAGTCACTGGGTGGGTCACAAGGGGGGGCTGGCGGGGGCGGGAGCGGTTGAGCGGGAGCGGAGGCGGGGGCGGGGGAAGTGGGGTCGTTCCCAGCGGAGGTTGCCAGGCCCAAACGTGGGGGTGTATGGTTTCGAGACCGTCGCAGCGATGTGGCTGGGGACGGTAGGGGAGGCGGTGGCTGAACAAGGTATTGCCTGGAGGCGTGCGGCCGCTCCTAGGGCCGCGTGGAAGGACTGCCCTGACAGCGCCGCTGCCGCCGTACCGTATGTACTCCAGCTCGAATGAGACACTAAGCCACGAAGCTGTTCACGCTCTGAACCCTCCTGCGCCCCTCACACGTCACCCCCCCCCCGCCCCTCACATGTGTGCGCCGCACGTGTCCGCCGCACAGGCGACGGCCCCACGTGCGACCACTGGGCTCTGCGCGACGCGGCGGCGGCTGTGGTGGCGCGCATCTGCAGCCGCTTCGGGGAGCCCTACTACAGCCTGCAGGTGGGGCGGGGGGCCGGGGCGGGGCAGGGCGGGGCGGGGCGGGAGGAGGAGGAGGGGTTGCAAGGTTGTTTGGAAAAGCGGGGTGGGTGTGGCGGGGTGGCGGCTCGCGAGGACCCCCACCCCACCCGGCTGCCCAAGCACCCGGCTGCCCGCCCGCCCGACCCGACCACACCGATTACGACTTCCACCATCACCACTGCCCTCGACGACGCCCACCACCACCACCACTGCACTGCCCACCTGTGCAATGCGCACCCACAGGTCAAGGTGTCCAAGCAGCTGCTGCGGGCGCTGCTGGATGGATCCAAGCCCCTGCCCACACACTACGGGGCTGTAGCAGGGCTGGCGGCGCTAGGGCCCGCAACCGTGCGACTGCTGCTACTGCCGCAGCTGGAGCCCTATTTGAACAAGCTACAGCCAAGCCTGCCCGGCGGAGGCCTGGCGGGCGCGGCGGCGGCGGCGGGCGGCAGTGTGGGCGCGGCCGCGCCTAGCAGTGGGAAGGAGGGCGTGCGGCAGTTTGAGGCGACACGTGTGTATGGGGCGCTGCTGCAGGTGCGCGCGTGATTAATGTGTGCGGGAGAATGCAGGAAGCAATCCCGCCCCAACCCGCCACACGCCCAACCCCGGCGCAACCCCTTCCTTGCACCACTGCCCCTTGCACCACGACCCCTTGCACACGCTTAACCCCGGCACGACCCCTTGCGATCTACGAATGCATTCCATTCCTGCAGCCCACCACATCCCATTCCCTCCCCCGCCCACCCCGCAACGCCGCCATCCCCACCCCCACCCCCCCAGGCCGCCGGCGGCGCCATGTACGACAAGCTGATGTGTGTGGCGGCGGACTCCTTGCCGCAACACCTGTTCAGGACAGCCGGAAGGTGGGCGGTGTGGGGGGTGGGAGCTGTGGTGACTGGTGGTTAGGGTGAGGCAGTGGGGTTGACCGGGTCTGGCTTTCTCATCCATACGGCATCCAGCCTTAGCATGCAGCCCCCGTGTGCCGGCTGCCCATGGTTCCTCACCCACATGGTTCCTCACCCACATGGTTCCTCACCATGCACACAAACACGCACGCATACACACACACACACACACATACACACACACATACACACACAGGGTGCGGCGCAGTCTGGAGGTGAAGGGGGAGGGCGAGGCCGCGGGCAGCGGCACCACACCCGCCACCTCCCCAGGCATCAAGCAGGAGCCGCACGCAGACGGCGCCGCCTCCCCGCCCGGCGCCCGTGCGGCCGCCGCGGCGCCGCCGCCGGTGGCGAACCCCGCCATTTCGGAGCAGGTGGCGGTGCCGGCGCCGCCCCATGACCCGAGCTTGGAGACCACGTGGCAGAGGCTGCAGCAGGACCCCAAGGCAACACAGGTGGGGGGTGCCGCGGTGGGGGTAGCGGTGGGGGGCAGCGGTGGGGGGCACCGGTGGGGGGTAGCGACGGGGGGTAGTCACTCATGCGGGGGATGGAGTTGCGAGGTTCAGGGTGGCGGTTGGGGGAAGGTTGCCGATCATGAAGGCAGAATAGTTTGGGGGGGTTGCTCAGCAAGGAAAGTGATATGGTGAAGCGTGGGTTGGGGGTTACGAAAACCGAAGTTCCGTGCTGCACTGCAAGCCGCGGGGTAAGGGGCTGTGTCAATGCCACCAGAGGGAGGTTTGTTGCTGGGTCATTGCCACCATTGCCACAGGTTGCGACTTGGGGTTGCGGGGGTGTCGAGAGAGTGCTGCCATACAGTGGAGTTGCGAGCGCCACGCCATCTTGCATGCACTGTCCTGCGCAACCTTTCTATTGTCACATCAAACAGTACGTATACAACATTTTGATTTGCCGCCCATGCGTGTGTCTGTGTCTGTGTCTGTGTTCGTGTGTGTGTTGACGTGTGTGTGTGTCGCCCCCCGCATGCGCACGCAGGTGTACCGCATGATTGTGGCCGACCCCGTGTCAGACAAGTCAAGGAGCATGTTGGAGAGCCTGCTTCAGGTGCGGCAGCAGCGGGCAGTGTGGAGGGAGGGGTGCGTTTGCGTGTGCGTCAAGAGGGAGGCAGGACGACTGCGCGCCCGCCCATATGGTTGTGTGTGCACAAGTTCATGAAGCTGTGGCAAATGACGAGGCATTGGGCTGGGTGAAGTGGGGTTGGGTTAGCAGACACCGAGGCAGAGCGCGGCTGGGAATGGGGAATGGCATGTGTCGCAACCCGCGCTCACCTGCTGGAAGCTTTGAAACGATGTTGCGTCGCTCTTCTTCTGTTGTTTAATAGACGCCTGTCGTTTCTCATAGCTGCTTTCCAATCTTGCATTCCAATCTTTTGCCCGTTCTCTTTGCATCTATGCAGCTGACACAGAATACAGACGGGCGATCAGCCACTGGACTGGTGCGTGCGTGGGTGTGTTTGTCGGGGGGTTTGCGAGTGTTCCACGGTGACTAGTAGAACGAGGGGGGGGGGCTGTCCGTTCGACACAAAACCGGAATCGTGTTGTCATCCACCCTCTTCGCAGCTCCAGACCACCCTCTTGTTCGTCCCGACGCCTCTCTCAAACACGCCCGCCCTTCATGTTTACTCGCTTAGTGAATACGGCAAACGAATTATCCTTATCACTTCTTCCACAGGCGCTGCTGTACCAGCTCGGTAAGATGGGCATTGGGCCGCCCTCGGTAGTAAAGGCGAATAAAGCGGCAGCGGCGGCGGCAGCAGCGGCGACTGCGGCGGCGGCCGCCGCCAACGGGAAGGCCAGCTCAAATGGCGGCGCGCAGTCGCCGCCAACAGGATCAGGAATGGCGGCGGCGTCATTGTCGTCTCCCCCTGGCAGTGGCGCGAAGACGCCGGCGGCTAGCAACGGAGCCGTGCCGGGCCCCGTGCAGGTGCGCGGAGTGCGAAGCGGGGTGGGTGCGAGAAGCTCGTCATTGGGTGAGGTTGAAGGGGCTTGGGGACTACTCTTCGTCTCTGGTTGCATTTGTGTACGGTATGTACGCCGTGCGGCTGGCGGTTTGGGTCGCCGACGTCCCCTTTTCCCTGTGCTGCCCCACGCGCGCGCGCACACACACACACACACACACACACACACACACACACACACACACACACACACGCACACACACACAGAACAACACACACACAGAACAACACACACACAGTGAGCAACACACACAGGCATACACTGTCCTACGCGTAATGTTTTCCTTGTGCTCTTTTCAACACACACAGGCGCAAGTGGGGAAAGGGCGAGCCTCCTCGGCAGCAGGAGCAGCAGGGGCAGCAGGAGCCGCCGCCCCTGCGCCGCGCTCTGTGCGGGCGGTCCTGGCTGAGAGCTGGCGTGAGGACGCGGACATTGGGGAGGTGGTGGGGGCGCTCACGACCCTGTTTGGGCCGGCCTTCCTCAGCCGCCTGCCGCAGCCGCCGCAGCTGCCCGTGATGACCTTGTAGGCGTTTGGGTGTTGCATGTCCATTGCATGTCCGTTGCAAGTGACGTGTTGCATGGCCGTCGGAAGACGTCGCAGTGCCGTGCAACGCGGAGTCGCCGGGCATAGCAGGGATGACCTTGCAGCTGCTGGTGGTGGTGGCGGTAGTGGCGGTGGTGGTGGCGGTGGCGGTGTGGTGGTGGCGGTGGCAGGTGGCCGCAAGTTAGGCTGAACTTCAATTGGTCCAGACGAGCAGATATTACATGTGACCTTTCCAGTGCGTGTGCTGCACTCGGCACTGCCCTACGTTGGCAGAATGGCTACACATGCTGAGCTGCCCACCCTGCAACGGTGCAACTTGCAAGTCTCGCAACGCAAGCTGACAGCTGCGCTAAGGCTGTCGCCAGCGGGAGCTGCAGAGATGCTGTGACCGGGTTTACAGGGTCGCATTATCGGTTCCGTTTCACCTTGTAATCACCAAGATCGCATTCATCAAGAGCGCATGGAAGTCAGCACAAGGTCAGCAGCCACATCAGCGCCTTCCGGCATGAGTACTCAACAACGACCATGGCTACGAACACAACAGCTGATCACAACATGGGCGCAGGAGCGATAGCAAGTTGGGGCACCCACAGGGCACAGGCCCGCAGGGCTCCTATCTTAATGTCTCCAGACATTAATCGGCCATTTTGGCCGATTCCTAGACATTCCTCCCGGGGGCTAATGTCTGGGGCGAGACTTTGTTGGCCTGGGTTTTGGGCGGGTTTTGTCCGAATGCCTATGGAAGAGCCCCCAAACCGCCATGTGCCCAGACAAAAGACAGCGGCCATCCGGCCGTCTTGTCTGGAGCTAGACATCACCCCGAAAACAAGATACGACCCCTGCCACAGGGCACGACGCCATCACCCACAACTTGACGTGTCAACCTGCCCGCCACCCCTCATCACCAACCGTCATCAACAGTCAACTCACAGCGCCGCTCCGGCAAACCACCCTCGTGCCGCCGCCGCCCATGCCTTGACGTTCTCCACCCCCGCCAACACCTCCTTGAGGCCGCGCTCGTCGATGCGGCACGTCTCAAAGGGACCCCAGAACAATACGTCAGCGCTCGCCACCACCAGCACCGCAGTCACCACCACACGCAGCACCGTCACCACCCGCCGAGCCAGCGTCCACTTCCCCACGCTGCTACTGCTGCTGCTGTTACCGTTGCTGCTGCTGCCGCCGCCAGGCCTGCTACTGCCGTTCGCCAGCGCCGCCGCCTCTTCCTGCGGCGTGAGCAGGTGGGGCGGCAGCAGCGCGGCTGTAGCAGCGTCCTGCACCACGATGATGAGCGGCTGTAGCAGGAAGAAGGCGAGCATGTGGTAGCTGCCCTCCAGCCGCCCGCCGCACATGAACCTGCAGATACAGAGCCACACGCACCCATTTCAACAGGACAAAACATTTACGCACGTGATGTGTGCAATGTTACACGCGTATTGCTGGCGATCGCCATTCCCAATGCCGGGTGGCACACACTGCGGCAACACCCACAAACCTGAGTGCTCCGTTCCCCTCCATTACCCCTCCATCCCCCTCCCGCGAACCCACCCAAATTCCGCCCCGCACTCACGCGATGCAGACCTCGTGCATGACGCCGCTGACCACGAACGAGGCCGTCATGGCCACCAGCTGCCGAGCCCGAGAGCACGGCACACGCCGCCGCCCCGGCTTCCCCTCCGGCCCCTGGCGCCGTTGCTTCCCCTGCCCCTCCGATGCCGCCAGGGAGGCGCAGCTGTCGACCCCATCCAGGCCCGTGCGGGCTGTAGCAGTGGCCTTGACCAAGGCTGTAGCAGCTCCGCTGGCTGCTGCTGCCGCTGCGCCGCCCGTGCTGGCGGTGGAATCCACGTGGCGCATTTCGCCGGCGGCGGCAGTAACGGCAGTAGCGGCAGTAGCACTGCCTGGCACGGCCGCCGTACGCCGCCGCAACCCGGTGGGCCCGGCTCCCTCCCCGGCTGGTGTTTCAACGCCGCCACCGCTGCCCTTGCTATCATCGTCACCGGGGCGGCGCTCGCCCTGCACGTCCTGCGCCTCCTGTGGCTCAGCCACCCAGCGGCCCTCCACGATGGGGAGATACACAGTGTCCTGGTCGGCGGCGCGGCCACACACCACAAGGCAACCATAAGTCAACAGTCAATTAAAGAGTATGGCTTTGGATTGTTCCTTGGTGTGCAGCCAGGCGTGGCAGCGGTCGGGCTGTGGCACTGGCCCATGGGCCCAAACCGCGCCCCCTTTAACCACACCCCACATGCCACACGCCACTGACGCCACAGTCCGCACCTGCAGTATGGCCGACACAATCTGGTTGTAGCGGCGGCCCCAGAACTCGCGCACACTGGTGGAGACGAATGGGTTGTCCTGGGGGCGACACGGCACGGGGCGGCCAGTCAGTCGTAGGGGCCAGAGGCCAGAGGCCATGCCAGGTCAATGAACTTCTTTTGCGGAGGCAGTAACGAGGTCACATTCTTAGCCGTTAGCATTCCACGGCACGGCCCCAGCGCCAGCACGCCAACACGCCCACACGTGTTATGTGATTTATGTCCTGAGGTCTGCAGGTGCTAAACCCCAACCCCTCCAGGCCCGCCAGCCCTCCCCCCCAGGCCCCTTCCCCCTCTCCCCCACACACGCACCATGCTGGGCTGCAGGCGCATGTGGCCCAGGGCCGCGCAGCCCAGCGGCATGAAGCAGTCCAGGAGCAGGCTGGCAGCCACATACACGTACAGGGCTGGGGGGTGGAGGAGGACAGGTGAGGGGGGTGGAGGGAGGGAGGAGCAGGGGGATAGGGGAGAGGGCAGAGGGGAGGAGGAGCGGGGGTAGCCGGCCGTGCAAGACAGATTACATGAGTGCCGGGGGTGGAGCGGGGAAGCGCCAGATTGTGGCGGAAGGGGTTCGTTGCCCGCTACCCCAAAGGCCTCAATGGGGGACATGCGGGCGCGTGAGGTGAGTTGATGCGAGTGCGGTGCACCAGGCAGCCGGGCGGCACTGGGGCGCGAGGGACAGGCAGCTCGACCCAGCAGTGATGCATGCGGGGCGCGGCTGTGCAGTAGGGAGGGCCACAACGCGCCGACCAGGCAGCGAACACCCACACCCACACTCACACCCACACCCACACCCACACTCACACTCACACCCACACCCACATCCACACGCACCGTATCCGGTGTGTCTCAGCAACGAGCTGGCCGACCCCGCAGGTGAGGTCAGGAAGGCAGTGAGCGCCAGGCCCAGGGCTATGTTGCACACCAGGGCCAGCAGCACACCGCCCGCCTGGGCACGTCGGTGGCCGCCTTTGGGAATTGGGGGGAGGGAAGCGGAAGGCGGGGGCAGAGGTGTGTGGTGGTGGGTGTGGTGGGTTTGCTTGGCATGGCATGGGAGTGATGGGTTGACGGCAGGTGGAGAGGTGAGGGAGCGGGGGTTCGGTTTAGGCGCGTGAGTGGCTGGTTTTGCGGCTGCGGTTGTAGTACGGCAGATAGTCTAAGCAGGCGGGTAGGCGGGGGTTATAGCACAATGACACGTAGCTGGCTACTCGCCATGCAGCACCCGACGTGCGGTCTGGTGGGGCGATCTAGGGCGACCCCATGAACCCCTGCCCCGTGGTGGAAACAAGTCTCCCCCCCGCTCCTGTCTGCCACGGCGCCAACCTCACGTTTCGCCGGGAAGAAGGGCAGCAGTAGCAGCAGCAGCCACTGGCCGGAGCTGAGGCCGGGGTGGGCCAGGGGGCCGCGGTTGGCGGAGTAGGCCAGGAGCTGTGTGGTTAGGTGGTGGGTCGGGGGGCGGGGGAGAAAGGACCGATGCAAGGGGTGTGAGAATTCGTGCCATGATGGCGGGTGCAGGGCAGGCACCGAAGCTTCCACTTCCCGCGCTCCCGCGCGCCGCCCGACTCCCCGTTCCACCACGACGTACCTTGAAATTGGCAAGCCAAGCGAACATAAATCCGATGGAGCCACTGACGGTGACGGACTGCAAAGCGACAGGCGCACGTGGCGGTCAGACGCTGCCCTTGCAAGCAGTTGAGGTGCGATTTCCAAAACTTTGCTGCTTCTGATGGGATTCAAGGAGCTCTAAGACGTGAAGAAGGCCCTGGTTACCTCCATGACTTGCAGCCCCGCAACAGAGAACAGCAGGAAGAGCGGCATCGACATCAGAAGTCGCACGAGCCCAGGTGGCTTGGGCCTCACGCTAATTACAGCATATGCGACGCCCATTGTGAGCATTGCAGTTAGCCTGGCGCCCGGTGACACCGCCAGGCCGAAGAGCGACTCCGCGCTCGTGGCGACGTCCGCTGCCCCTGCCATCCTGCTATTATACTTTGTTCTTTGCTATTTTTACTTATGATGCTGAGAGCTGGTAACGGGCGTTGCTGATCGAGTGACGGGCTCATGGCAGCAACGATCGCAGACCGTGACCGTTAGACCGAAGATGGGCCCATTTTAAGTAGCAGCTTTCTCTTATGGATAGCAGTAGACACCTATAACACTATTAGAAACTTATTGTCTAGTAAGCACAAGAAACAGGTGACTTGCGGAGCAGGGGCCCCAGATCGCTCAGGAGAATGTCGGATAATGAGGAAGAATGGACCATGGTCCGCCGGCGTCATGGGACACGGAGCAATAACACAGTGGTGAGTGAGCCCGAAGTCGATCGAAATGCTGCAGCCTCGCGGCCATATGCGGCCAGCTGAACGCCGTGAGCTTTACGTCGTCACTTCTGTTTCTCTGACCCGTCTGGACTTGTCCTGCTGTCGGGGCTTGGTCGTGTCCTCATGAGCCGTGTGTTTTGTCCGGCTGCCGTGATCCTGCCCCCTACAGAAGCAGCTCAAGAAGCTCGCAATCCCGGTGGTGCCGCAGCCCTTTGACGTGCTGGCCGAGCCCGAAGAGCGGCCTGCTGCTGGAGATGGCGCGGGCAAGAAGAAGAAAAAGAAGAAGAAGGGCAAGGTGGGTTGATGGAAGGGCCTCCCCAAACTTTCATCCGTTGCCCGGTCGCCTCGCAAACGTGTCGGAAATGCTTCAAAGTTCAAACGCCGCGATCCTTACATCTCCGTAACTCCAGACCGCGGCCGAGGAGGACGACGACGAGGATGAGGACGAGGACGCCGGCGCCCCCGCCGCCCAGGCTGGTGCCGGCGCCAAGGCGTCCGCTGCTGGTGCTTCCGGCAAGGCGAGCGCCGCCAAGGGCGGTGCGGCCGGCGGCGGCGGCAGCGCTGTTGTGCAGCAGTCGCTGTTCGCGTGGCTATATGCGCAGCTGGTGGCGGTGCTGGTGATGCTGGGCCTAATGAAGGCGGCGGGCGGCAAGCGCAAGAAGAAGAACAAGGCCGCTGCCGCCGCCGCCGCCGCACCTGCGCCCGCACCCGCGGCCGCGGCCGCGGCCGCGCCGAAGCCGGTGGCTGACGTCAAGCCAGCTGCGCCGGCGCCGGCGACGCCTGCCGGCAAGTCTGCTTCCGCCGCTGCCGCTGCTGCTGCTGCTGCCTCCACGGCTGCCAAGAAGGCGGATCCCGCGCCCGCAGCGACGCCCGCAGCCAAGAAGGCGGCTGATGCGGCGGCAGCGGCGGCGGCAGCCAAACCGGCCGCAACACCGGAGCCGTCTAAGCCGGCCGCTAAGGCCGTTGCCGCTGCGGCGGCAACGCCCTTGCCCGGGGCCGGTAAGGGGGAGGCCGCACCGGCCGCGGCGGCGCCCGCGACGCCGCCGCCAGCTCCTAAGCCGGAGCCGCCGCCGACCCCAGCCGGTCCGCCGCCGCCGGTGGTCAAGTGCGACAAGGGTGAGACCTGGCGTGGCCTGAATAAGACTTTGCTGTGTAGTCGTTATCGTGCCTCCTTGACCTCACACGAGTGCTGCGTGACCCTGCTCACCCAACATGAAGTGACCTGTCTAAACACCCTCACCTCTCTGCCTTACGCCCGCCTTCCCCCCGCCCATCTACCCCTCTCCCGCCTCCTTCTTCCCCCCCCCCCACTTCCTTAACTAATCATGAATGTAATCCGCCCTGGCAGACTGGGCTCACGGTAAGTTCGTGATGCAGTCGCTGCCGGCCGCGCACGCCGACGTGGTGGCGGCGGTGGCGGTGGCGGGTGACGTGGCGGTGTCGGCCGGGTACGACGGAGCCGTCAAGGTGGGGGAGCGGGGGCGCCGCCAGGCTGTGTGTGTGTGAGGGGGGGGGGTCGGAGGGCTGGGGGGTTGTGTTCACCATTCCCAGTGCGTAAACAGAGACACGTGGGTGGGGTCGGGGGGGAGGCATGAGTGGGGCTGGAGGGGGCCAAAGGAGGGGCTGGAGGGGGCCGAAGGAGTGGCTGGAGGCTGAGGGGCTTGGTCACGTGACGGCGTAGGGTTGACGCCGGGTCCGGTGCGAGCCGGCCCGGCCCTAGGGAGCATGCCGGGGGGCGACAAAACAAGTTACGGCAGTAGAAAGCCCTTGGCAGCAATCACTCCTATGGAAGGAAGTGTCCAGGATACGTATACGTGTATCCTCCACATCACGCAAACTCACACACCTCATTGTCCATACATACATCATTTCCCCCCCACAGCTGTGGAGCTGGCCGCTGCCGGGCAGCGCGGGCGGCGGCGTGGTGCCGCGGCTGCGGCTGCTGCGGCACCTTGTGGGCCACAGCGGCCGAGTGGAGGCGCTGGCGGCGGCGCCGGCGGGCGGCGGCGGCGGCGGTGTGGGCGGCGGCATGAGGCTGCTGGCGTCCAGCGGCCGGGACTCCACACTCAAGGTGGGCGATGAGGGGAGGGGAGCTGGGGAGGGGTTGGTTTCTACCATACCCGTGAGGACTGAGGACAGGAGCGGGCGGGGGGAACTGGCGGTTTGGACGTGTCCCAGTTAGGCGTGGGGTAGCCGACAGACGACGTGAATAACTTACACGGGGTCTGCTTTCGCCACATACACACACACACACACACATTTCCACTCGCCCACATATTGCCACTGCTGGCACACAGCTCTGGGACCTGGGCTCGGCGGCCGACTGCGCCGACGCGCGCGAGCTGGGCTCCACCTACGTGTACGAGAGCGTGAGGAGCCTGGCGGCGGACTGGGCGGGGGCCGAGGGCGGCGCGGCGGGCCGCATGCTGCTGGGATCCAGGTGCGTACTGTGTGCGTGTGTGTGTTAAAGAGCACAAGGAAAACATTACGCGTGTGTGTGTGTGTGTGTGTGTGTGCGTGCGTGCGTGTGCGTGCGTGTGTGTGTGCGTGCGTGCGTGCGTGCGTGCGTGCGTGCGTGCGTGCGTGCGTGCGTGCGTGCGTGCGTGCGTGCGTGCGTGTGACAGATGCATGAGTAGGGGAGGCGAGTAGTTCGTTCCAATCCCAAAATAAGTCATTGCCAACCCAGAACCCATAGAACGAGGAGGAGAGGGGTGAGGTAGCCGTCCATGGAGAGCAGGGAGATTCTGGGGTTGTATCCACCATCCCATGAGAAAGCAGAAAGGGAAGATGGGGGGTCAGTCCATTCATATACCAAGTAAGCCAACCATGGTCCATGGAAGACGAGGGTACTGGGCTTGAGTGCTGCTATGCAGGAAGGCCGGTTGCGCGGCACGGGGCATTGGCTTGTGGGAAGGGAAGAGGATGTGGGGCTTGCCAGCCCCCCTCCACGCCCCCATCTCGTCCTACTGACATCCCTCCCCACACACCTCCCCACACGCCTCCACCCCTCAGGTCGGGCAGTGTGATGCTGTACCAAATCAACGCCGGCGCCACCGCCGGCCGCAAGGTGGCCAGCCTGCGCGGACACGGCGACGAGGTCACGGCCGTGCAGGTGCGTGGATGCCTCGATGGATTACAACGAGGATGATACGCGGCGTCGGCGTGTACTTCTCAGCAATTCAGGAGGGCAGGACACGATTTGAGAAATTTGGTTGTCCACCACTTCACCAAAACACCCAACCAATCACCTCCCCACTCGCCCCCTCCCACTGCCACCCATGCTGACCCCTCGGAACGAACCACCACCACCATCACACAATGCCACCACAGTTCCGCGGCGCGCACGGGGTGGTGAGCGGCGCGCGCGACGGCTGCGTGCGGCTGTGGGATCTGCGGCAGGCGGGCAGCGGCAGCGGCAAGGAGCAGGTGGCGGTACTGGGCGGCCTGTGGTGAGTGAGGATGAGGCGCGGTGAAAATGGGGGGCGCCGTTATCACGAACAAGCTATTAAAGGGTCGGCAGGGGCAGGGGCGGGGCTGTGGGCAAAGGTAAGGCCGCAAGCGCGGGTTGCCGACATACCCAAGATGCTGAGATGCTTGCCTCGCTACTCCAAACCTGGGGTTGGAAGTTTCTGAACCTCCCACAAACACCCACCCACCCGCCCGCCCGCCCGCCCCTCAGCGGCCGCGTGTGCTCGCTGGCGGCTCTGGGCGAACACCACCTGGCGGCGGGCGACTGCTCCTCCACCGTCAAGCTGTGGGTGAGTGGGCGCGGGCGTTTGGCAGGCTGGGTTGTGTGTGTGTGTGCGTGTGTGTGTGTGTGTGTGTGTGTGTGTGTAGTGGGGGGGGGGGAGGTGAAGCTGTGGGCGAGCGGGTGGGGCTGGGTAGGGGGCAGGGGCGTGGAGCAGGGGGTTGGCGTGGAGCGCTGCGGGTGGAATGGCAGATGGTGTGAGGGGCATGGCCGCATGGGGGAGCAGGAGGCGGATTGGGGCTGCCGGGTGACTGCCGGCTCACAAACCAGCGCACGGGCCCGCTACTGCCCGTCCATCGCCATCCATCTACTCGTGACTAGCACCCACGCAACCACGAGGCCCAATACGCCCGCCGCCACGCCCGCCCCTCATCTGCCGCCGCCCCCAATACCACCCCTCATCATCCGCCACCTCCCTCCCCACACCTCCCTCGCCTCCGCCCACACACACACAGGACCTGCGCAAGCTGCCGCCCGCCGGCGCCCGCGGCCAGCCGCCCCCCGCCCCCGCCCGCGTGCCCAACGCGCCCGGCTTCGCGGGCGACTCCTGCCCCACCGCGGGGCTGTGGTGGGGCGGGCGCAGCGGCGTGCTGCTCAGCAGCTGCATCGCCTGGTGGACCGACAACCGGGAGGTGGGGGGCGAGATGGGGCGGGACCCTGGGAGATGGAGGGGCCGCGTGTTGGGGTTACTGAAGCCAAGCCCTTACTGAAGCCAAGCCCGTATTGCGCTGGTCTGTGGGGGTGTATGGGGGAACTTCCAGGCATGCGGGGCTTGTTTTGTGTCAGAAGGCGGTACGCATGGGGCGTGGGGCGTCCGCAATCACCACTCCCGTCGTCCTCACTCCGCGCTCTTCACGCCCTCACGCCTGCTCACGCCTCGCTCTTCACGTCCTCACGCCTGCTCACACAGGCTCTGGAGGAGGCGCCGCCCAGCGCCAAGCTGCCCATGGCGTGCCTGAACGTGTCAGCCGCCGGCGCCCTCTCCCCCGCCCCCGCCGGCTCCTCCCCCGACGACCTGGTATCGCAGTACAAATACACGCTGCGTCTGGGGCCCGGCATCGCTACGTGCATGGCCGGATCTGAGGATGAGTCGGCGGTGCTGGTGGGCGGCGCGACTGGGGCGCTATGGGCGCTGCGGTTGGTGCGCGGCAGCGCGGCGGCGGTGGAGGCGGCGGAGCGCGTGGCGGCGGCGGCGGCGGACGAGGGCTGCTCGGCGGTGGGAGACCTGGTGGTGGGCGTGGAGGAGTTCTCGGATGACGACTATGAGGAGGACGAGGACGACGAGGATGAGGACGATTGAGGAGTGACGAGTCACGGACAGGACCTGTGCCGCAGGGTTGTGGACATGGACAGGTGTGGTTGGTTTGGGCTGGCTTGGTGAGGTATGGAAGCACAATAGAAGCCTGAGTGCAAGTCAATATGTGTGGATTCAGGCATGGAATGGTCAGCTGCATGTAACAGAAAATTCGTTGCGGACCGGAAGACGAGCGGGCACGGCCCGGACTTGCAGCGAACTCCCCGACTTCCAAGTGCTGACGCGAACCTAAACCGCAAACATTGGCTGTATTTACACATTCTAATTATGAATAGCTACATATATCACCTGTCCAACCCACGTTTGCGCCCTAATTGAGCAGTAACGAATTCTTGACACCGGATGCTTGGCGAAATGGCGACAAGCGACGCCGTTTCGCAGCCTCCCGGCGAGGACCCAAAGTCTGAGACCTTCAGCCGGCTGAGCTCGATGTCGCCGCTCAGCAGCCTGCTGCCCGACCAGGTCGCGCTGCCCTCCATGCCGTCCGGCGGATGGCCGGGCTTCGCGTGCGCTTCGGCGACGACGCTCGGCGAGCTTTCAGCCGGATCAGGAGCTCGCACCGAAGCGATGGTCAGCGGCGCGATGCTGTCCAACCCACTGTTCCTCCTGGCATCCATGGCGCTTGAAGAGATGCTGTCTGGCCCCTTCACGGCGCTCGGCCCCGGGGGCGTATTCGCCAACCCGCTCTTCTCACCCGAGATGCTTTCCCGCGCCGCTTCCCGAGCCCCCTCCATCGCCACCACCAACACGGCCGGAGCGCAGCCCGACCCTGCCTCCTCCCCCTTCGCCGCATCCGCTGCCACCACCGCGGCCCTGGCCACACGCGGCGACTCCTCCACTTCCACTTCTGCCAGCGCTGCCACCGGCGCCGACGTCGACGAATCCCGCAGTAGCCGGAGCAGCTCGCTACGCTCGCTCGCGTCTGAGGACGTAGCAATTATCGCGATGCTGCGAGCCGCTGTCCGCCTGGGTCTCGGGCAGCTGCTGGGTTGGGCCAACGCCTCCGCTGCGGAGCTGCCGGCGTTCCCGCCGCCGCTGCAGCGGCGCCGGCGCGGCGCCCGCGGCGGCAGCGGCGCCGGCGGCGCACACTACAGCCCGGCGGCACTGCAGGGCCTGCGGCCGCTGGGAGAGGGGCCCGGGGGCGGCGGCGGCTACACGCGTGTGGTCAAGGCGCGGTCGCTGCAGCAGCAGCAGCAGCAACGGCAACAGCAGCAGGAGGAGCAGAGGCAGCAGGAGGAGCTGGCTGCTGGAGTGGGGGGCCAGCTTGAGCCTGACGGCGGCGGCGAGGCGGACGCCGGTGCTGCCAATGGCGGGCCCGGAGCGTCGACATCTGCTGGCAGGCGGCGTGCAGCATCCGCCGCGGGGGCCGACGGACGCGGCGGCGGCGAGACGGGTGTGAGCCGCGGGCCGCTGGCGCTGCCGCCGCTGCCACTGCGCCCGGCGATGGCAAAGGTCACGCTGCGTGATCTGGCGCCGCCGCCGTCGCGTGTCGCCGGCGGCGGCGGCGGCGCCGCAGCCGCAGCCGCCTTTGGCTCCAGTGCTGCCAAGACGGATGAGGACGGCGCCAGGGGCGGCGTTCCTGCGGAGCTGCATGCCGCGCTGCAGCGGCAGGAGGAGCAGCGGCGGCGCGATGCGGCGGCGGCGGTGGCGGCGGCGGCGGCGGCGGCAGCGGCTACCGCTGCAACAGCGGAGGCCGGCACTGGCGCAGCAGTGGCGGAGGCAGGTGCCCTCGACCTGAAGCGCTCACCCGCACCGATGGGCGCTGACTCAACCTCTGCAATGGAGACTGTGGCAGCGGCGCTGGCTGCCGGCGCCGACGGCGCCGCGGCGGCCGAGTCAGCGAGCGCAGGCCGCAAGCGTGGCAGCGGCGCCGGCGCCGCCCCCAAGGGCCTCGGCAGGTATGGCCATCTGCTTCCGCTGCGGCACCCTCGCACCCACGTGCAGCGCTACACTGGGCTGTTTCCAGCAAGGGCGAATGGCTCCAACGCCGGTGCCGTACCCTGCCTGCCGCTGCGCTCACAGGGCCTAAGCGCCCGTCGCGGAGCGGCGGGCGTGCCGCCGCCGGCGGCGCTGCCGGCGGGGGCGGCGGCGGCGGCGGCGGCGGGCAGAGCGCGGCAGTCTGGCACCAGGAGCAGTGACGCGCGCCACGCGCCCGGGCAGGACGGCCAGCACCGGCAAGTGGATGTGGGCAGTGGCGACGCCCCTGGCAGTGGAACAAGTGTTGGGCAGGTGGCAGAGAGGGAGGGTGTGGAGGCAGGCGCGAGGCCGGCTGCGGCGGTCATGACCGACGCAGGCGTCCTCTTGCTGCTGCCAAACGCGCCGGCGGGTAGCAACGGCAGTAGCAGCGGCAGTAGCAACAGCAACAGCAGCGGCAACAGCAGCAGCGGAGACGCCAGTGCTAGCGGCCTGGCTGGGAGGCCGCCGGCGGTTGTGACGGCAACGGCGGCGGCGGCCCTCGTGCTGGCGGTGATTAAGCAGTCAGCAGCGGGAGGCCCGGTCGGCGACGCTGCCGCCCCTGGCGACGCCATCGCTTCCAGCGCCGCCGCCGCCGCTGCTACTGCCATTGCCGTTGCTACTGGCGCCACACCAACTGATGCTGCGGCAGCGGCACTCGAGCAGGGTACCGCAACTTCGGCGGCGGTGACGGCGGCAGGCTCAGAGGCCAAGGACGCTGTGACGTCCGTCGCGGCTGAGGAGAAAGAGAAGGACGAGAAGGACGAGAAGACAGAGGAGGAAATGAAGGAGGGGGAGGAAATGAAGGAGGGGGAGGAAATGAAGGCAGAGGAGGAAATGAAGGAGGGGGAGGTGCTGCCGCAGGTGACGGCCATCGGCGAGCCCGGCGTCGCTACCGACACGACAGCTGAGGCGGCCACGGCTCCGCTGCCGTCATCGTCGGCACCGGCACCCGCAACGCCTGCACTGGACTCACAGCCCCAGCCCCAGCCCCAGAACCAGCCGCAGCCGCAGCCGCAACCGCACCCAGCGCCGCGCATCGGTCGCGGCCTGGCGCCCTACTCCCAGCGCCACCCGGGCTCGCCCTCCTCCCCCGCCTACAACCCCCTCGCCGCCTACCCGGGCAGCCCTGGAGCCGTGTCCCGCGCCGCCCAGGGCTACAAGCCCGCAGGCCCCTGGCGCGCCGCCGTCCGCGCCGCCGACAGCCCCGCCGCCACCTCCGCCTGCGCCTCGCCTGCAGGGCCCTCCTCCGCCCGCTCCTCCGCCGGCGGTGCGCCGGAGACGGCGGCGGTGGCGGCTGCGGTAATTCCACCGCCGGCAATGCCGCTGACTCCGACGCTTGCGGCGGCGGCGGCAGCGGCGGCACCGGCACAAGTGGAAGCGCCGACGTCGGCGGTGATGGCAACTGCAGAGGTAAAAATGGAGGCGGTCGCGGCCGCGGCCGGCGACGGGGCTGCTGCTGCCACTAGTGCGGGTGCCTCCGTGGATGAGGGTCACCGTGCGGGCAGTGGTGACAGCGGCAGCGATAGCAGCAGCAGCGGCGGCGCAGGCGGCGGAGGCGGCAGTGACTGCTGCGTCAAGTCCTCGACTTCGGACATCGCGGTTGCGGTCCTGGACGGTGGCATTGATGATGGCCAGGACGGCAGCGCGGATGCCGGCGCGCTCAAGCAAGCGCCAACCGCCGCCGCTCCAGATGCCGTCGCCGCCGCTGCCACCGCTGTCTCGCCCACGACCACAGCCTGTGTGCCGTCAGTGGCGGCGCAGCAAGCCGAGCATCCATCACGCCACCCCGAGCCCGAGCTACAGGCGGCAGCGGCGGCGGCGCCCACCGCAGCGCCAGTCGTGACGCCGAAGCTGTCGCAGCTGCCTAGCCTGGAACTCATGACAGGTGGCGGCGGTGGCAGTGACAACGACAAGCAAACCATGAGCACTGCCGCTGCTGTTGCTGCCGGCGCTGCCTCCTCGTCTGCCTCCTCGAGCTCGGAGTCAGAGTCGGGTGACCTGGGTCGCTTCCTGCTGGGAGACCTGGAGGAGTCCTGCAGCCTCAGCCTGGCTGGCTCCTTCATGCACCTGCACACACACCAGCTGCCGCCGCACCTGCAGCGCCTGCGCGCGGGCAGCGGCTCCGCCAGTGGCGCCGCCGGCAGCGCCGCCGGCAGCGCGGCTGCTGACGGTGGCGCGGGCATGGGTGCGGGTGGTGCTACTGCCGGCTCGGAGGCGGTGGTGCTACTGCCGCCGGCGCCGCCCAGCGGCGCCTTGGAGGCCGAGGCGGATGAGGATACGGGGGACGAGGGCATGCTTGCGGCGGAGGCGGAGGCCGCGGCCGCTGCTGTTGTATGCGGCGGAGGCGGTGGCGGTGGCGGTGGGAATGGCAGTAGCAGCGCGGGTAACAGCAGCAGCGGTGTCAGTCCGGTTGTCGGTCCGGCATCGGGAGGCACGATGGTGCAAGCGGACCGTGGTGACCTGGGGTCCGGAGGTGCGCTGGGCTCGCCAAAGCCCAAGGGTGGCTCGCGCATTCCCGTTGCGCCGCCTCGTGCCAACCCCCGTGCCAAAGACGGTTGCGCGTCTGGCGTTCCCACCACCGCTACCACCACGACCACCACCACTACCACTTCCAACAGCAGCGGCGCTACCCGCACCGCTGCTGTCACCGAGGTAACCAACAGCGGCGCCGCCACTGCCACCTGCCTGAACGCGGCACCCCAATCGCCGGCGCCAGGCGGGGGAGCTGCTGGCAGCCGCATCCCGCGCTTTGACGGTGTGGGCATGCCGCGGTCGGGCCTTGCCACCACTCCCACTCCCACTCCCATCCCCAATCCGCCAGCCACGGTCACCGCCACCACCACGACCAACAGCGCCGTCGCCTCCACAACCAGCGGATCCACCGCCACCGCAGCCGGCGAGCCCGGCTCGCTGGTCCTGGTCCGCACCTCACCAGCCGCCTCTATCGCCTCCCTCGCCGTCGCCAGGCGCACGGCCGTTCTGTCCTCCCTCACCTCTGTCCTCATGCCGCCAGGCACTGTGGCGGCGCCGCCGCAAGCCGACCTTGACGCGAGCGGCGGCGGCGGCGGCGGCGGCGCAGCCGCCCTGCGTACGCCGCAACGCTCCGTCGGCATGCCCGACCCTTTCGCGGGCGCGCTGCCGCAGTCTGTGGTGGTGCTGGACATCGGCGAGAGGTGGCGGGCACTGTTGGATGACCCTCGGCCGGCGCCGTCGCTGCCAACGGTGGCGTCAGGCGCCTCCGGCGGCGCCAGCCCGCCGGGCAGCTCTGTGACGGCGGCGGCGGTCAGCGGCGCCTTCGGCGGCGGCGCCGCCGCAGAGATCATGGGGATGGTGAAGACAGCGGCCATGGCTGCAGCTGCCACAGCCACCGCCGGGGCGGTCGCGTACACGACGGCAGGTGGTGATGGTGGCGTCGGTGGTGGTGGGGTGGCGGCGGCGTTGCGCTCGCGCGTGCCTTCGGCGGCGGCGAATGCCATCGCAATGCAGCAGTCCTCATGCGCTGTGGCGGCTGTAGCGGCCATGACGGCGGCAGTAGCACTTGCCGCCGTGGCGGCCTCTACGCCCGGCTCCCGACGGCCCTCCAGCACACACCTGTTGGCGGCCTCTCTGTCTCGGGCCGCCCTTCCCGCCGCCACTGGAAGCACTGCAATGGAGGAGGCACCGGGCGCGGTGCCTAGCGCCGGCGCTGGTTGTGCTGGCGGTGGCGGCGGCGGCGGAGCTGCGCGGAGCTGCGTGAGCGTGCAGGCGGATGACGTGGCACTCATTGAGGCGCTCATGGCGCGACTGGAGCGTGTGGGCGGTGCCGCGGTGGAGCTGGCGGCGTGGGGCCAGGAGGCGGCGGCGCAGGCGGCGGCGATGTAGGCCGAGTGGTGGCTTCTGCTGTGTTTGGGAAAAGCGCCTGGGGAAAGGGTCGACACTTCGTGTGTGTGGGGGAGAAGGGGTTGTTTGCGCCATCAGGGGCTACATGCCTAAACAACATAAGTGCCGATATGTGGACACATAGGTATACTTAGGAAGACTGACGGAGGCGATGACGAAGGTGGGAGTTTTGCATTACGGTACATCGCGGTGACTGCATGGATGTGGACACAGGTTGTGCCGTGCTGGGTTCTGGTGCTCGGGGGATGAGGGCTGCTAGCGCGTGCGGCCGTACATTGTCATGGCGGACTTCGCGACCCGATCATACGCACATAGCGCGTGGGCGCTTGGGTGGTATGAGACGTGGCGAGGCCTTGACACGATGAACGACGTGACACAGCAAGATGGGCTGAAACTGGCGGGTCGCCAGGACTGCAACCCGCGTGTGATACAGGACTGACGGGCACTGTAATCTACTTACTGAGCATCCGTCAAGGCGGGCTTGCTGAGATCGGCTGAGAGTCTGAGACTGGCTTTCGGGCGTGACCGCACAGGTCCAACACCCGCTTTGTTTACGTGCAAATTGACACCGTCCTCAGACCGTTGTGCGACTTTGACGCTGGCCAACTGGACGCAATGGCTGTTTCAGTGACACAAAGGCCTAGCCCTCCTCATAGCCCAGATTAGAGAGGCAGCCCAGGAACCCAGCAGGAGAAAGGCGCGCGTGGCAAGTAGATGATTGCATCAAGAACCGTTACAACTTCCGGCACGGGGCGCAGGCCCTGGGGTTGGTGCTTCCACCTGTGGTCCTCGGGTTCCTTCCTTTCCAGTGTCATGGGGCGGTTGCGAGCCGTCGCAACATGCCGGGAGCCATACAGTGCACGTAGAGGCGTCCGTATGCGGACTGTGTGTCCGCGGACGCAACCTGAATTGCGTGCGTCTCACACCGTCATCAACCACCTGAAACCTATCCAACGATTGAGTTGGCGTCTACTGAATCCATTCAAAGAGCTTTGCACTCTCGGTCTTACTCGCAGCACTTAGTTAGTAAGATCCGCTTAGGAGTCTATGGTTGCGTGTCAACGCCTAAAGCTACATCACGTCACCAGCCGTTTAATCGTATGCTACGCTCACCACCGAACGTCCTACCGTATGCTAACACGAGCCGATAGAATCAATCATCTAAATCAGGGGGGTTGAGTTTGTCCACGATCCATTGCAAGAAAGATCATTGCCTAACCTGACCGGGAGGGCATGGCTACCAATCAATCCATGCCCCCCTAGCCCGTGGGGTGCTCCAATTGCAGCCCCAGCTACTCTTCAGCAGCCCTGTCACTCATCGAAGAATATACGCGCTCCTGCTGGGCCTTTGCTCGAGGTGGGTAGAGGAGACGGCCCTAACTTGCCATCAGCACACACACCGCCCAGCAAACCCAGACACACGGCGCTGCACGACCTACACGGCCGCGGGCGGTGCCCAAGCACTGCCCCCTCAAGTTCTTGCCAGCACAGCCTAAACACAACACACCGCACACACGCTTCAGAGTCAGCGGCGCCTGTGCGCACGGGGCGGCAGCTCTGAAAGGCCGCCGCCGCATCGTGTCACACAAAGCATTCGTCATATGCGTCACAAGGGCGCGCGGTCGCTGGGGCTGTGTGTAAAACCAGGCACGCAGGGCGGCTGTCACGAGCACTTCGTTCCTGCCTGCCCGTCATCGCGCCAGCCACTAGCATCCCGAGACCGCTGCCAATCACAGCCTGCGGTCAAAGTCACGTTGCATCCATTATCGCCCTAGCTCGTTGATTCCGTCGCTGCTGCAACGCAATCTGCCATCTGCCAGAGTGGGCGCGCTTCGCCCTGAGGCTTCAGGCGGCGGGGCGCGCGCCCCGCCGCCAAGCGCCACCGCGGGCCGCTGCTGCCACTGCTGCTAACAACGCCTTTATTATAAGCTAAGAACCGCCGCCGCCGCCAAACTGCAGAGCGGCGACAGTCCTTTGCAGCTGCGCTGCTGCTGCTTTACAAGCGGCGCAGGGCCTTGCCGCACATCGTCACCTCGGCCAGGAGGGTCTCCGTCTGATACTGGCACGTCTGCAGCGCCGACGCCTTGGCTGCTAGTGCGAGCTGGGCCTTGCTGCGGCCAATCTTGGCAGTCTCCTCGCGCTCACGCAGCTCCGAGATGACCTGCTCCGCGGTGCGAATGGAATCGTCCTTGATCTTGCTGGCCTCAATCGCCGACTCAAGCTGCGCGCGGAGGTACTTGACCTCCAGGTCCTTGTCGCGCAGCTGGGCGTTCAGCAGGCGCTGGCGGTAGTTGCGACCCAGGAACTGAGCCTCGGCGGGCGTGTAGACCGCGTTAGAGGCGGAGGCCTGCAGAGGGAGCGAGGAGAGGGCCGAGGACTGAGTTGGGTACGTGGAACGCGGTTTGTGGGTCCAAGCTGCAAGCGAGCTCCTATGCATCCCAAGTATGAATGTAGCGCATTCGAGACTGTGCTCACCTGGATGGTGGCATCCGCGCTCGCGTAGCCTTGCGAGAGCCATCGGAGACCTTGGAGGCTGCGGGAGCAAGGCGAGCGATAGGCCAGAGCGTCAGTGCCACATGATAACACACATTTATAGAGTTGCGCACAAAGCGGCAAGCGAGGTGCGTTGTCGCGAAACCTGACCCCAAATGCCGGTTGCGCACAACGGGCTTTTTCCTCGCGCGTCCCCAAGCTCACCAAGCGACTGACGCAATCGCCAGGACTACAAGTGCGATTGACTTAGACAGCTGGGGCATAGCAGACCGCTTGCTGGACTCGCCCAGGCAAGGGAAAGACTTCTGCATTCTTGAGGAACGACTTCGCGAAAGGCCTCGAAGTGCGACTGCTAATTGCAGTGCCTTGTAGGTGTGTTAAACAGAAAGCTTCTGATACAAGCGGAGAGCTTTCAACGATGAGGGTTGGGAGTCGGGACTTTTAGGCGATTGTGTTAAGTCTTCGGTGGACTGGTGTTGCTGCTTGGTGGTGCTACGAGCTGTTTTGAAGCTTGCAATGTGAAGATGATGGTGATGGACGAGTGAGTATGGAAAGAGGGAACGCGGTGGTTTGTCTCGGCACTGCGGCGAGCCCGTAGCCCATGCAAGGAAGTAGTGCACCGCTACCGGCGCCCGCCCATTGCCAGCCTTTAAAACCTGCCTCGCTGCACACTGCTTCTCTTTTGCTAAACTTGACATAATACCGGCTGAGTGTCCCCCGAGCGCCACCCTTTGAACATCAATCAACACCCTCAGCATTTCAATTTCGGGCCGGGACCACCAAGGGCCTTACACTCGATCATGATGCTTTCTCGCGCACCCAAAGCGTCTTTCGCGCCTGGAGCCCGGCCGCGAGGTGAGCGTTTCCTGCTACGGGTGTCTTGGTGCCAGTCGCTGCGTGTGCGGCTCCCAGCCCGACACGCCTTGACGCCAGCGCATAGCGTTCCCCAGCTGGCAGGAAACGCAGCCGGGCACCCCTCTTGCTTTCTTCTCACGTTCCGCGCATCCACCTGGGCCTCTACACACCCACCTTCACACCCACAGACACTGCCCCAGTCCTCCAGGAATCCTGCCCTCCTTTCCCTCCCATCCCCATTGCCCTCCATGCCGCTTCCCTCCGACCCCCCCTATCCCCCACGCAGCTGTGGCTCCCCGCAGCAACCGCGTGCGGGTGGTGCGGGTGGCCGCCACGCTGACTGACTTGGGCGAGGACGGCAAGATCCTGGTGGCGGGTGCCAGCGGCGGCTGCGGCAAGTGAGTCCTACTGCGCCTGCTGTTTGATGCCGGCGGGCCGAGACAGGAACGGCAGCCGGGACATGCTAGGACTTGTTAGCACAGTGATGGACAGGGTAGCGGGGAGGTGCGGGGCGCTACGTTAGGCGTGGAGCTAAGGGGTTGGCGGAGGGGTCACCGAGCACCGAGCACGGGTCATGAAACTATTTGTTCGAGAGGAGGTGGTGGAAACACAGCCGGCAGCGGCGGCTTGGCGAGCACTCTGCAGCGCTGGACACGTGCCACGGCATGCGGAGGAAGGCACACGCGCCCTGACACGGCCAAGCATAGTGCCTCTCCACTGACCCCGCCGCGGCTGCTGTTGCAATGCACGCCCTCGCGCCCACCCTCGTGACAGGCGCGTGGTGGACGTGCTGTCCTCCCGCGGCGTGCCGGTGCGGGCGCTGGTGCGGGACGTGTCCAAGGCCACCAGCGGCAGCGGCCTGCTGGCGGGCGTGGGCTCCACCACTGAGGTGTGTGTGTGGGGTGGGGTGTGAGTAGGTGGGTGGGTGGGTGGGTTGGCCGCCCATGTGGAGAATGGAGCGATCAACTCACAAGTATGTTGTGCCGACGTCGGGGGGGGGGGGTTGGCTCAGGGCCGGGCATGTGTGCAGTAGGTGTTGTGAAGTCGCGCGGCGGATAGCGACACGGTGGCTGGGTACGGAGTTCGGAAGCGGCGTGGGGCAGTAATGGCGGGACGGAGGGAGCCAGCCAAGGTCGGAGCCATTCCGTGCATCCCGCTCTTTCACCACCTTCCGTCAACCTCCCTCAACCTGTGCTTCACAGCCATCTCCCTCCCTCTCTCCCTGACTCTCCACACGCCTCTCAGGTGGTGCGCGGGGACGTGTTCCAGTACGCCAGCCTGCCGCCGGCGCTGGACGGCTGCGCCGCGGTGGTGTGCTGCACGGGCGCCAGCGACCCGCGCGACCCGCTGGGGCCCTTCAACGTGGACTTCCAGGTGGGCGGCGGGGTGGAAGGCGCGGAACAGCATGGGAGGGGGCGGGGGGCGGCCAGGTGGGCAAAGTGAAGGGCGCGGAGCAGCATAGGGGTATAGATGCCAGTCCAAACATAACCGAACCCAATGCAAAAGAGCGAGGCGGAGAGCGTGGCCTGTGCTTTGCCCCAGGGGGGCCGGCCGCGGCCGGGGGGAGTGGATGGGCCAGGTGCCGGGCCGGTTAGTCAGCCTCTAGTTACGGGGGGGGGGCTGAGGTGGTGTGGTGCGAGGGCCCGCTGGGCTGAGGTCGGCAGTGGGAGGACCCGTACTGGCGGCAATCGCCACGGGGCGGGATAGGTGGTTGCGCAGTGTGTAGGCAGACTGTGTCGAAGTGCGGGAATGCGGTGAGGGCGCGCCAGTCCGGCACGAAGCCTGAGTGTCACATGGTCCTGATACCACGCTGTGTCCCCGTCCCCACTCTTCCCACCTCCGCAGGGCACGCTGAACCTGATTGCGGCCGCCAAGCAGGCGGGAGTGAAGCATTTTGTGCTGGTGACCAGCATTGGCGCCGATGAGCTCATCAACCCGCTCAACCTGTTCTGGTAGGCCACTTGCAGGAATGAGGAGGCGGAGGAGGAACGGCAGTGGGAAGCAGGGGCGCTTACTAAGCTGAGCGTGGCTACATGGGAAGTCCGGGAGTTAGTCTTGCATTCAGGCTTTAGGCAAGAAGCGCACACAACCTCACACACACCCTGAGCATGCCCGCGCACAGACGTGCCAAACACTTACACCACCATGCTGCTACCTTCCCTCACTGAGTACCCTCACGCCCACCTCCTCTTCGCCAATCAGGGGCGTGCTGTTCTGGAAGAAGCGCGCGGAGGAGGAGCTGCAGCGCTCCGGCCTCACCTACACCATCGTGCGCCCCGGCGGCCTCAAGTCCAAGCTGGGCGACGGCGAGAGTGCCGGCAACGTGGTAATGGCGGCGCCCGGCACCTACGGCTTCCCGCCGCGCAAGTCCGGATCCATCCTGCGCACGCAGGTGCGTGTGCTCGTTCGCGTGTATGCGTTGCGGCAGGGGCGGGTGCGCCTCCTAGCGGTGAGCTTGTGTTGCATGAGGTCCTTGCGTGCCATGAGTAGGTGCTGCCTGCTACATCATCCACAGACTGACACGGACCCTCCCTTACACGGCCTACCTGTGTGTGTGTGTGTGTGTGTGTGTGTGTGTGTGTGCGTGTGTATTCGCAGGTGGCGGAGGTGTGTGTTGCGGCGCTGACGGAGCCGGCCGCCGCCAACAAGGTGGTGGAGGTTATTGCGGAGAAAGACGCGCCCGCCAAGGCCTGGGCCGACCTGTTCTCTGCCGTCAACTGGTTCTAGGCGCGCTCAGTCTGCTAACACTAATGGAGTCATCGGGGCTGCGTTGGCTCGTGCTAGCTGACGCTGGCTGATGGGCTGTTCCTGCTTACGGAAGCTGTGAATGCGGGATCTTTCATAGCGCAAAGAGCCAACTTTTGTGAGCGGCACTGGTCAATATGGGTGAGAGAGCAAGCACGGAGGGAGCTGCACATATGAGAGACGGGGAGGAAGGGGGGTGCGACCCGTCGACGACAGGAATCAAGCGCGGTGCCCGCAGTGGCTTTGGGGCCCTGCGGTGTTACGTCTGTCACAGATGCACCGCTGCTTCTGCGGGAATTGACGCTGCGACTGTTAGCCATCTGCTTTTGCGTACATTGCATGTCCATACGATAAATTCATGCCTGTGTATGCGGTAATGCGCGATGCGGCCATACTGAGATGAGAGTGAGAGAGCCCTGTGGTAGATATCTGTGCTGTCGGCCATTGCCGAAGGTGACACACCATCAAGAGACGGGTGTTAATAGGGTGATAACAATCAGCTGTTGCTCAGTTGCTATTGAGTCGTGTAAGACGCGCTGAGCGTGTGAGCACCCCTGCGTGTGAGAGTCTGGGGCTTCGAGAGAGTGGTGTGGTTGCCATATGGATGCGGATGTTACAGAGGGGACAGTCCCAGCTCCCGAAGACGCCGAGCCATCACATGCTATCAGGGCCCAACCCCGACTTTGCTGCAAACCCTCCCGCGGGCAAAGACCGTGTGACCATATGCAGCCGCCTGCACCGGTTGTCTTTTGTTTGTGAATATTTCATGGCATGTCTGGCCTGCCGTACGAGACACTTGCATCATTGTATTCTTTTCCAAAGTCCGCCAAAAGACACGGTCACTAGGCACCGCGGACATGTAACAAATGCTATGTGCGGTGCTCATAGTCTCAGGGCCATGCAAGGCCTTAGGGATACTTCCGAGCAGCGATGCGTCTTGCGTTTCTGCAGGCCCCCATCTGCTACATGTAATCAGACCTTGGGCGCCATTGTACCGCAGGCTGCCTGCGGCCTGCAGGCTGCAGCCTGTCTTTATGCTTGTCAGCTGCTGTAATTGTGTCGCAGTGTCCGCGCCTGAGCAGGCGAATAGCCCAGCCAGCACGTCTATTGCCTGCCGCGATTAGCCACGCCGCTACTCACCCCCTTGGTAAGGTGCACGCCGGCACGATACTGGCTCGAGTTTTGGCCTCGGGCCACTCCTGACCCAGCACACAATCCGACAATCGTGATGCTCACTGGCGCACTCAAGGCGTCATCTGTGCCTGGAGCCGGGTGGCGGGGTCAGCGGCGGCGGTAGCGGGGGCTGAGTGATCGATTGGAGTGCAAGGGCGTCCTGCGGCCCGTTTCTGCAACAGCAGTCTGACACGCCCTGCGTCCCGCCAGCACATAGCGAGGGCGACGCGGGGAACTTAAGGGGAAAGGCAGGAGAAATGCAGGGGAAAGACTAGGAACGGCCCGCGGAGCTGCTAGGTCACGGTTTGGCATGGTGGCTTTTGGCGTGAGCTGGGAGGGCCGCAGGTGTGTCCGTGCTGAAGCGGGAGAGGCGCGCCAGTTGGGCACGCCCAGTTTCCTTAATGTGCGGCCCCAGCCACAAACGGCTGCCATGTAGATTCGCTGAAACGTCTCATCGGCGCAGAGCACGCCCCAGCTGCCCGCGGAAAGCGAGGCAGGGAACGGCAGGGAACGGCAGGGGAAAGTCCGCACCGCCCCAGGCGCACGCAAGGGCACGGTGTGGCGGCCTTGGTGGCTTGTGGTGTGCACCCCTCGCAACCGGCAGCGGCAGTCTTGACCGTGGCACAAGCGCCAGCTCGGGATGTCGATGGCCCGGCTTGCCGTGACATCAGCGGTGACCGGTGGGCACCAACCGTCTTCGCCGCGTCACAATCGCGCCGCGCCTCCAGCGCCTGCATATTCTAGAGGAGTACTACACAAAACACTTACTTTCTTCGAAGTGCTGTGTGTTTTAAAACTGTGCTGACTCCGAGCGTGACGCAGCATGATGGAGTTCCCGCCTTTCTTTGTGAAGCTGCTCTTGCTGGAGCTAGCAGTTCTTGGAGCTGTAATATATAGTGCGTTAGCGGTAAAGCCTCAAAGGCCTGGATGGCCGCGGTTTCTCTCAGCAATTCCGGCCTTTGTGGTCTTCGGACTGAGTCCTATGCTGGTTCAAGAGGTGAGTGGAATCAGATGGATGCTCAAGCCTTCGGAAAGAGAATGGGACCAGCTGAACAAGCCCGCTGCAAGGCGGGTGTCCGTTCGTGCCGCCCGCAAGCTTACCCGTGCACACGTGGATGCTACGGCAAGGGAAGCCTGGAGGACGCAGTGAAGCAGCCCGGCTTTGCATGTAGACGCTGCATCAGCGATTGACTAAGCCTGCAGGGCGGCTCTCAGCGGCCCAGGCGGCACAGACGGGTTGCCGCTGCGGCGCTGCCACCCATCCACGAGTCTCCCTGCGCGACCTCCCTGCTCGCCTCCCGCACCACTTGTCCCATTCTCCCAAACGCTTTTTGCCCCCTGCAGAGCATGGTGCTGTCTGGCTGTGTGGGTCTGACGGTCATGTGGGTCGCCAACTTCAAACTGCTGGCCTACACCGGCAACCGCGGCGCGCTGGCGCACCCGGACGTGCAGGCCAGCGTGCTGGTGTGGGCGGCGCTGCTGGTGCTGCCCTTCTTCCCGGCCAAGAGTAAGTTGTGCAGAAAGGAGGTGGAAAGTTGTTTTCAACATTCAATGTTGAAGTTTGTGTTGCAAGTTAAAGGAGCAGTAGGGAGCGTGGAGGGTATGATAGGGCGAGAGGGGTGGGGCATGTGGGGAGGGGTGCTTTGTTGGGAAGGCTGGCTTTGCGCATGCAGGTCCGATGGGCAGGACTGGCAGTGCGCAAGGCTGCCCGAGTGCTGCACTGTTGCCAACCCTGGATGGTGTTGCCAGACTTGCCACGTCCCACAAGTGTCGCGCCCACCCGCACCCCACCCGCTCATACACAGGCGGCCGCGCCCCGGCGAGCAGCAGCAGTGGCGTGGCGGCTCTAGGGGTGCTGCTGAAGCTGGGCGTGTGGCTGGGTCTGAATGTGGTGCTGCTGGCGCCACAGGGCGTGCCGCCCGTAGCGCGGCACGTGTGCTACGGTGCGTGCTGACTCACAACATACCATTTCCAAATCAATCGAGAAGCGCGGAACGCAAATAGCCGGATAGCTTTCAGTGATGACTCATGTCGTCCATCATTTATCCGGCGAGTCGAACCACCTCCACTCTCCTCTCAAGTTCCCTCCAAAGCCTCCACCCACTCTCACTTTTCTCATCTCACTAGTCTTTCTCTTCTGCGGGCCCACGCTGCAGCGGTGTACATGTGGATGTTCGTGTCGCTGTGCCTGGACGCCGCCATGCCGTTGAGCGGGGCGCTGCTGGGGGCGGGGCAGCGCGGCGGTGGCCTGGCGCTACAGCCGGCCATGGACGGGCCCTACGCCGCCACCAGCGTGCGCGAGTTCTGGGGCCGCCGCTACAACCAGATCGTGTCGGCCACGCTGTTGGAGACCGTGTACAAGCCCATCGTGCAGGTGGGGGTGGGCTCGAGGGACGGGGGAAGGGCGTTGTGGGGAATTGAAGCTAAGTTGAAGGCTACATGGCTTGGGTGCAATGCAGACGTGTGGCGGCGGCATGCGCGGTCGACGTGCGTTGCGTGCCGTGTGGCCAGTAAAGTGTGTGGGCCGGGGCGGATTGGTGTACCGCCAAGAGTAGACTGGGCGGAGCTGGTTGTCCTGGTCCGTCAACAGGCCACGCTACGTGCGTTGCCCGTTCGCCAATGCTTGCCCGGAATGTGCGCTGAGGGTCAGTGCACCATTTCACCGTTTGCATGCATGTCGTGCTCTGCCCAGGGCAAGTGGGTAGCGCCAGCAGCGATAGCACCAGCGCCGGCACCCACAGTGCCTGCACCCGCTAGGCCCGTTGCCGGAGCGGACACGCCAGCCAACGGCAACGGCATCGGAACCGGCAGCGGCGAGGGCAAGGCGGCGCACAATGGCGCCGCTGCTGGCGCCGGCGTCGCTGTTCGCGCGGGGCCAAAGGCCGCGGCGCCGGCGCCTGGCCATGCCGGCAGCAGCAGCAACAGCAACAGCTCGGGTGCTAGCGGCCGGCCTCGCACACCCATGCCTGTGATGCTGGCAGCGATGGGCGTGTCTTTCTTCATCAGCGGCGTCATGCACGAGATCTGCATTGCGTGAGTGGGGTGGAACTGGCTGAAGGAGGGAGGTGGAGGGTGCAGAGAAAGAAAGCGTGCGCGTAAGGTTAAGAGAGCGGCCAGCCCCAGGTCAAGGCCCGGTCGATGCCGTGCTTCAGGAACGAACGGCGACCAACCCTTGCTATGCACGGCCAGTGACCAGTGCCGCTTCCTTGTTCTCAATGTGTACCGTATTTGTGTGCATGTATCTGGCAGGTTCATGTGCGGCGGGCAGCTGGAGGGCAGCTACCGCATGCTGGGCTTCTTCCTGGTGCAGCCGCTGATGATCCTGGTGCAGGACACAGCCACAGCGGTGCTGATGCCCAAGGCCTTCCGGGAAAGCACGCCGGGCCGGCTGCTGCAGGTGCGTGCGGGGGCACACCCGTGCGCATGGGATGATGCGGGGCAGGCAAGGGGGTTCTGTGGATGGTGGCACGCGCTGGCACGATGTGTGCTAGGCAATTGTTAGGTAAGTGTCCTTTGTGTCGTGTGGCCAAAACCTGCTATTGCGCCTACATTTGCTAGGCACCAGTGCCAATAGACACAGCTCTGCCACCGCGCCTCCTTGCCTTGCCCTGTCCACATGATTTCGCTGCTCTCTGCCCCCTTGCCTCGTGCCACTTCCCATCCAGACGGTGGTGACGCTGGCCATGGTGCTGGCCAGTGCGGAGCTCTTCTGGGCGGCACTGGAGAGCTGCCGCATCGACGAGCGCGGGCTGCAGGAGGTGGTGGGGGCCATGCAGCAACTGGCGGCGGCGGCGGCACGGGCGGGGCTCCTGCCAGCGGGGGGCAGGGAGGAGCTGTGAGGCGTCGGGACTGGGTGAGGCAGGGTGAGGCAGGGTGAGGGACGCTGAGGCGGTATGTGGCGCCGGCACACGCGGGGTGCGTGCGGAGAGCGCTGTAAGTATACCGGTGTGGTCGTGGTCGGACACGATTGGAAGAATTCTGTTACGCAGCACTTTGTGCGGTTTTGTACCGAGAACGGTGTGTGGATTGAGCTGAGGACCTGCCACCGCCTGATGCACGGCGGTGGCGGCTGAGTTGTACGAGTATGCACAGATTGTACAACACGATATAACACTTTTTGACTGTGACAGTGTTAGGACATTGCGTTCGCATACCCTAGTATGGGTACAGGAATGCCCGCAACGTGTGCTAAGACTCCTGCGAGGATGGTGAATGTGAACCGGAGCGTGAAGTGGTGGAGCGGCATGCGACACGGTGGACAAGGGAGAGCAGAGTGTGGATTACGGCAGACCTCAGACTTCCGTTTGCGTTTGTTGGCGTCGACGGATGGAGCCGGCGGGACTGGGTTGGAAATTGTACTGGGGGGTGGTTCGTGCGTGCGGGTAGCATGAACACAATTGTGATTGTTTCCCGCTGATTACCGTGCGCCCTGCGACTGGCAAATGCGTTTTCATCATACCTGCCTACATTATAGCTTTGCAGCTTACACGTTCTCACGTTCAAGCAAACCGCACCACACGCCGCGTTCCCGCGCCCAACTTCTGCATTTTTCTGACCTCGACCCTCGTGCAGCCACCGGTAGCCATGATTTACGACGTGAACTCGCACCTGTTCCGGCAATTCCTGGCTGTCAGCGGCGCGGGCAACGCTGGCGCCGCCAGGTAAGCAAGAATTCCAAAGCCTGGGGCGCTTGAAACGCAGCAGGACAAGCATTTTATTATGTCATGACAAATATCGCACGTTTGGCGAGCTCAGGACTCCCAACAGTGGCCAAACACCGGAACCGCGACGGCCGCTGACATGCTTTGCTCTGTTCTGGCGTTGCACAGGGCTACCATGCGCCGGGCACCAGGGGAAAAGAAGTCTGAGAACAAGCACGCTTTCATCGAGTAAGAAGGTGGACTGCGAAGGGGCTTCTGACCTGGCGAACTCTTGTGCTGAGGAGTTTACGCGCTTTAATTGTTGGATCTGGGGCTGGAGACTACATGCATACAGTGACAGATGGCAGCGCGCTGTTTGGCTGCAAGGGACGAGGGCTAGAGTGCCGAAATGGTGCCGACGCGGCAGTGTCTGTTTGACGAGAAACGAGCCGTAGGTTCCGTGGTTTGCCTTGCCACATGCGTGGTGAGCTGGTGTGCTTGCGAAAGGCTGCACGAAGTGGTTGCAAAGGGCTTTCTTCTGGAAGGCCACAGCTGGAAGGACTGTCGGGGAAGCCGCTGTAGCAGCGGCAATACGTGTAACGATGCAGGATGCCGCAAACAGACCAACTACCGACAAGAGGAGGGGCGGGTTCTTGCTCATACTTTCGGGCAGGATGCATCTGGGATTTGCAGCTCCGGCGTGGAGCCCGAATTCTGAGCAGCGGATAGCATATCTTTAGAGCGCAGCGACAGCATCTATCGCTTGCGCAGCAAGGGAGCTACGCGGCCGATTGCGTGCATGAAGCCTAGTCAGAGAGTTCCTGGACTATTGTTCAGCTGTGTTACTGTTAAAAGCAGCCCGACTGCAGCCCAAATACGTCACGCATCTTGCCTTGCAAACAACCCAACCTGAGTGTTGCCATAAAATCGTGACCCTCATCGCGGAGCCTGTAGAGCTAAGGAGTTGGGTTCAACGTACGTAGCAATAGCAGCTTCAAGTCTTAAAGAGCTTAAGAGAGGCGCCCGCGTCATCCACCGCATACGAGCACCGCCTATACAACCTCGCCGAGACCCTCGCAATGCTCAGCCGCGCAGCTTTGCGAGCCGCCGCGCTAGCGGAGCGCGTGGTCAGTGGTTCCTTGGCGCAATCCGCGAGTCAAGCGATTAGCGGCCTACAAGGAGTCGGCCTAGCAGGGGCGTCGGCCCAGTGGTTGCAACGTGGGCTCGCCCACGCCTGGGCCGGCAGCAGCGCCCCGGTGCTCCGGTTATTCAGCTCGGCTGCATCTCCGGAGCTGCAGCAGGAGGCGCAGGGGTTAGTCATCCATCCGTCGGCAGCTGCTGTAAGTGTGCGGGGGTGGGTGTTGCCAAGCGTGGCTGGGAGTGGGGCTGTGTGGTGTGGCCTTGTGCCTAGGGGCTGCAGGCCCCTGCCTGAGGCCGTTACACGGAACGCTCCGCCCTTTACCATATCTGATACCATCTACCAGACGCACATTGGCATCATGTGTCCTCCCCTCCCGCCCCCTCCCGCGCCTCGCTCCCCCGCCTCCCCCTCCAGCGGCTGCGTGAGTTGCAGGCAGAGAAGCCGGGGGAGCCGCTGGTGCTGCGCATCGAGGTGGAGGGCGGCGGCTGCTCGGGCTTCCAGTACAAGTTCAAACTGGACGGCGCGGTGCAGGAGGGGGACGTGTGAGTGGGGCGCAGGAGGGAGACGTGTGAGTGGGGGGCAGGGGGGGGGGGGGGCAGGAGATGGCAGGAGCAGGAGGAGGCGGGGCGGGAGGGGGCGGGGGCAGGAGGAGGCGGGGCGGGAGGGGGCGGGGGCAGGAGGAGCGGGAGCAGGAGGGGGCGGGGGCAGGAGGGGCCGGGGGAGGAGGAGAGGAGCTTAGCAGAAGGAAAGGCGGATGTTTGGGGCGTGTGACTCGGGGCCCGGCTAGGTGGGGTTAGGGCTGGGGCGTGCGTTCCATGGGCATCCATCCACGCTCTGACGCGACAATGCCTCGGGTGCCGCGTATGACGCTGTCGCCTGACAGGGTGTACGAGACTGAAGGCGGGAGGGTGGCCTGCGACACGATATCGTTGGAGTTCCTGCGGGGGGCCACCCTGGAGTTTGAGGACACGCTCATGCGGGCGGCGTTCACGGTGGGTGCTGGGGAGGGTGCTGGGGAGGAGGGTGCTGAGGGTGCCGACTGGCGAGAGGGGTGTAGGCAGGCATGAGACCACCACGTCCTTGGTCCTGCAGCTCTCGCCGGGGCACCGGCACCGGGTGGGCGGCGCAGCTTCCCAGGGCTGCTAATTGCGGGTCTTGATGTGCGGTGCAGTGGCCTTGTCACGAGTGATAGGTGACCGCGTGCCCGTGTCGTACGTCGTGACGCGAGGTGCTGTCCCCCTTGGTGCCCGATTGCCCGCGCGGCACCTCACCCCACAGATCTCCAAGAACCCCAACGCTGAGGCCTCGTGTGGCTGCGGCAGCTCCTTCGCGGCCAAGATGAAATGATGGGCGCCGCGGACTGGGGCGCCCTGGAGGCGGTGGCACTGGCGCTGCTCCGGCGGGACAGCGGCCAGCAGCGGGTGGGCTGGAGGCGGAGCGATGGGGCTGGGGAGCTGGCGCCCGCGCTGCGGCTGGAAGTAGCAGCAGCAGCAGCAGCCGCAGCAGGTGCTGGCTGTGAGGCTGTAGCGGGAGGAAGGCAGGCGGTAGGCGATGCGGTCGCAGAGGAAGACCTCGTGAAGCAAAGGAAGGGTAAGGGTGGCTGCGCAAACGGCTTGTGCAGATGTGAAAATGCACCCGGCATTCTTCAGGACGTGTGGGGGCAACCGGGGGGCTGGCGCGGTGGTGTGCTGCATCTACTACTGTGTGGGGTGGAGTGCAGGACGCAGCCGCACGTGGCCCGAAGCGTCGGCCCCGACGGAGTGCTTTGCATGTGCCATAGAGCTTATGCTGGTATTAGGATCATCGCTGTTATGGTTTCGCCTTTAGTGTGGGGACTGCGTTGTTGGCAGGATGTTTGGCGGTGCGCGGGCACGAGGATGCTGCCACCATGCCATTTCGTGACTAAGCCATGGATGACACGCGGTTTGGCCATGGAACTCAGGGACTGCACTAATACAAGCATGCAAGTCAGGCCTGTAAAGCATCTTGCGGTTCATCACTGCCGTCTCGCAAGCATTCTGACTTCTGAAGGCCCACTTTGCATCAGCCGCCCTCAGCTCCATACATCACCTAGCTCCCTGGCTTCATGCCGCAGCAACAACAGGTGTGACACTCGGCAAACAACAGCTGCCAGCCGTTCCGAAATCTTAAGCGCGGGGGGTACTTCATACCCCCCTCCACGCACGCATGCTCGGACCTGCTACCACGTCTGCGCCCTGTACAGCACTCATGCCCTCGGCGCGCCTACATCAGAGGCCTACCTAAACGCCGCCGCGCTCCGGCCGCGGCAGGGCCTGCACCGCCATGCCCTCCAGCCGCTGCACCACCTCACTCATGCTGGGCCGCGCCGCCGGGTCGGCCTGCACGCAGTCGGACACCAGCTGGCGCACATCCGTGCTGTCCGTGCGCGTGTGCCGCAGGATGTGGCGCCGCAGGTGCTCCGGGCCCAGGCGCTGCGGTGACGTCCGCACAATGTAGACCTGCACGTGACATGGAGCGCGCGTTGGCAATAACCTGATTAATGTGCATCGGGCATGTTGCTGGGTGCTTTACCCAGTATCGGGCAGTGAAGAGGCGGCGCGAGCGGAGGGGCCGACACGCACGCACACACGCACGGGGGCGCGGGGGGCTGCCTCACCGTGCTCGAGTCCATGCTAGGAAAGGGGGTGGCGCCGCGCCACCCCGCCAGCTGCGAAAGCATGATGCCCCAGGTCCACACATCCGCCTGCGCACGAACAGTCACAACGCGCGCGTTCACAGTCATGCAGTAGGATAGCATTGCAGTGCCGAACGTGAGGGCCCTCACAACAGAAAGTCGCGCGGGCTGGTACGGGCTGGTGCGCTTGCCTTGCCGCTGTAAGGCCAGCAGTTGACCAGCTCTGGAGCCGACCAGAAGGGGTTGCCACCCTGGTCGCCCCCAAAGCTCTCGTCTTGCAGCGGCGCCCAGCCCACACCGGCGCCTTTGTTTGTGGCCGGTGAGGCGATAGCGCTCAGGCCGAAGTCGCATATCTGTGAGGGTGTGTGATGGGACAGGGTTTAGGCAGGCATATCTGTGAGGAGTGCGTTCCTTTTGTGGCGTGCACGTTACGACACAGAGGCGGTGTCACACGCACCTCGCTTTACCGGCCACTTCCCGAGCGCCCTTAACCCCCAAGCAACGCCCCTTGTCCCAGTACCTCTGACGCTCACACAACAGACATCCTTGCCTTGACCCCGCCGGTGGAATCCAGGAGCACATTGTCAATCTTGAGGTCTGCACGAGGGTAAGACACCAGCACGATTACCGTATTCGCGGCCATAGGGTGCAGCTGATGCCGTGATAGGGTTTCGCTAGCTACAACCCAATATGCCGTGATCGGTTTTCGCTAGCTACAACCCAATCGCACCTTTGTGCACGACCCCGTGCTCATGCATAAAGGCAAGACCCTGTAGGAATGACAAGTGTTAAGGAGGAGAGCGCATGCATTGAAAGTGAGGCCGTCGTCTCCCCCTATTTCAGGAGGCACGCGGATGTTGGCAGATGGTCGGTCGTCACGCACACGCACACGCACACGCACACGCACACGCACACGCACACGCACACGCACACGCACACGCACACGCACACGCACACGCACACGCACACGCACACGCACACGCACACGCACACGCACACGCACACGCACCTGGGCCAACTCCCGCGCCACACGGAACCGGTCTGCAGCAGTCAGCTTGGCAAGGGCCGCCTCATCGCTCAGTGCCGTGACACACCTGAAGCAACGTATGTTAATATGAGTGTTTACACGACTTGCATGAGCTGCTGTTGTCGGTGTGCATGCACTGATGCTGTCACTCACGTGAATAATTCGATGAAATGCAGCCCGCTTCCCATCCATGCCTCCCACGCACCTGCCCAGCACCAGCGCCTGCGCTCCATCACGCCGCGTGACCACCCCTTTGAAGTCCAGCACGTGCGAGGCCCCGCCAGCACCGCTCATACTGCCGCCGCAGCAGTCAGCCTCCACCGCTGTCGCCGCAGCCGCGAGCCGCGCCAGCGCTTGCAACTCCTGCTGCTGCGCGATGAAGTTGATGGCGTACTCCTCCGTGTGCAGCTTGGGCACCTTGATGGCGACCTGTATGTTGTGGCCGTGGTAGGTGCGTGGGCAGGTCACCGCAGATGCACGCGTGTGGTGGTGACGCATGCACCTGACCCTTGCGTGGCGAAGAGCAAAGTTGCAAGGGCAACCAGATAGAAGGAAAGGGTGCAAAGGTGTCATCAGGGGTAGGTGTCATTTGTGTCCAGACCGCAGCTCGCGCCTACACTGCCACACATGCACTCACTGGCTGGGCCCGGTAGCTGCCGGCGTGCACCACTGCGTACGAACCACTGCCCAGCATCTTGCCCCAGACCAGCTGCCGGGGCTCCAGCTCCGGACAGCCTTCCGGCGGCAGCTGAAGCCGCCTGCTGCGCTGCGGCAGTAGCAGCTGGGGCGGGCCAGCCGCTAAAGCATCGCCACAGCCCAGCTTTGCCGGTGTCGCCGCCGTGGCTGCAGCTCCAGCGGAAGACATCTCCACGATGGAGGCGGCGGCGGCGTTGATCTGCTTGCGCACCTTCCTCTGCGCGTGGTGCTCCACACGCCGGCCCTGTTTGTCCACGAGCGCTGGGTCGAGCCCTGCCAGACAAGGCAGCGTGCAAGGTGGGTAGGTAAGCTCTCAAGTTGTCATGGTCTCCCGCCGTGTGGGACGGCACAGCTGCACAAACATACGCGCGGGCTTCCTGCGTGCGCGCACGCACGAAGGCACAAGTGCATGGGAGAGCTGATCATGACGCACCCTGCTCCAGCAGCCACCTGGCCGCCTCCACGTTGCCTGCCGCCGCCGCCCGCATCAGCAGCGACCGGCCCTGCTCGTCCAGCACGTGCAGGTCGGCGCCGTAGCGCTGCAGCAGAGCCAGGCAGCCGACTGCTTCGGCTCCTTTGGCACTCTCGACTGCGAGTTGGCGTCAAACACACAGGCACATAAAAGGCAGCAGCATACAAGTGATGTTGAGAACACAATGTGGTTTGGCACGGGCGTGTGCGCTCCTACTACTGCAGCCGCTGGCCTCGCTCTGGCTGCAGGGCGGCAGGCCCCCCACAGAACTAATAATAACCCATCCACACCCATCACCATACCGTACATGCGTGGTCGTCTCACTCGCAACATCGATCCATCGGGTGGTCTCAGGCCTTCGCTGATGAGTCGTCATTACCTACCGATATACATGCTCGGCGTGTGGCCGTCGTGCGTGACAGTGTCCGCGTGGGCTCCCGCCTGCAGGAGCCACTCCACAACGCGCTTCTTGTCGGGGGCCGGCGGGGCCTCCTTAGCATGGCGGCGCAAAACGTTGCTGCAAGCCCAATGCAGCGGCGTCCGCCCCTCAAAGTCCTGAGCATCCGGGTGCATAAACTCATTGCTGCCGTCATCGTCCCCCTCCCCGTCGCGGTCGCTGCCGTAATCCCCCCATTCCGCCTCCCACTCCGTGGCAGCCGCCGGCAGGAAGCCCCACTGCTGCAGCATGCGCCGCACATCCTCCTGCATCCCCGCGCCAGCAGCCAGGTGCAGGGGGCTGATGTCCTTCTGCAAGCATTTGCTGATCATGCGCTGCTTTTGCAGCTCCTCAAAAGGGTCCACAAAGGCGTCCGAAAAGGAGTGCGCGAACGATGCGAAGGGGTTCGCCAAAGGGCCCAGGCCTCCGCCCAGCTGCTGCAGCAGCACAAGCTCTGGGGGCAGCGACTGGTTAGGCCGATTTGAAAACCCGTGCACGGATGGCTCCCTGAACCCGGGGGCTGCATCCATGCCGCCGTTCACCCTCGGCAGCAGCTGGGGTCGGGCGCCCGACACGGTTGCCTCGCCTCCACTTCCGCGGCCGCCCCCGCCATCGCGGCGCTGCTGTCGCTGCTTTTTGGCCTTGCCAGCCACCACACAGACGGCGCTCAGGCGCGGTGCCGGCGCAGGGCGCAGCGGCGGCAACGCATGCAGCGAGCGCCCTTGCTGCAGCAGGTGCATGGAGTGCTGCTGCGCGGAGCCGCAACGACCGCAGCTAAGCATGCTGCTGCGCAGAAGCATGGCCTGAATCAATGGTTGCAGTGGAAACAGAATAGCACCAGCACCAGGACGGCTTTACAGATGTAAGGTTGTGTCCGGCAGGCCCGCCGTGAACCTCACGGCGTTCTCGCCCGCAGCCGTTTAAATGCACTCCGTCCCGCGGCCAAGCCCGCATCCCTCATATGTGTCCCGCATGCCGCACGCTAAATAAGTGCGGAACGAAGATGAGGCGACCGCGGCTTCGCCCCCGCCATGCCACCGGCACTAAAACGTGCGTGCCCGGACCTGGCTCTGACCTGCTCCGAACCCCGCTACCTCCCCCTCCAGTCGAGTGCCACTACTCCGTTGTCAAAGCATAGGCCGCGCTCTTTACTTTTGCATTGGGTTCGTTCGGTTTAGTTTGGGCTGGTATCTACATCCCCCCCAAAAAAACCTGCCTGCCTCATACAGCCGACCTTTCCATAGCATTCGAACCTCATCCTGCCAACTTCATTCGTTTCCTTCAGTCGCTCATCCAGGTTTCTGTCGAATACAAGCCTTTGACACACGCCCCTGCTTCCATACGAGCCGCATCCGATTTCATGAGTGCCGTGACACGCACAACGCAGCGCAAACTCCCACATGCGCTCTTCCGCTTCTGGTCTGCTGGCACGGCGGCCGTACCTTCCACAGCCCACCCCTACAACACACCCGCAGCCAAACGCCTGCAAAGCATAGTCCCTTCCATACTCCCTCCCACCTGTGCTCTAGCCATTTAACTAGCTACGTATACCGTACCCTCCCCATCTTCCTCTTAACACATAACCGATCTAATGCCATACAACACAGGCATCCATCACACCGGCGGCCGCGGCAGGGCCTGGACCGCCATGCCCTCCATCCGCGCCACCACCTGCCGCATGGTCGGTCGCTCACTGGGCTCCGGCTGCAGGCAGTCCCCGATGAGCGCCGCCACCTCGGGGGCCAGCAGGCCCGCAGGCGGCAGGCGGGCCAGCAGGTGCGGCCCCAGGTGCCGCGGGCCCAGGCAGCGGGGGTCCTCCAGCACCGCCGACACCTGCGGGTGCAGAGGAGTAACGCATGCCGACACGCACATATCAAGGAGGGAGCGCGTTGTGCAGGGGAGCGCGCGGGCGCGCGGTACGGTATTTACCGCACTCTGCCACGCTGGCTGCAACACCCTACAGCAGTACGTGCGTGTGGGTGCGAGGTGCCAAAGTTCTGTTCAGGATCCCAAACCACCGCTGATGCGGTGCACGGTTGTGCATACCGCACCGCCACTATGCGTGTGTGCCGCTCACGCACCACATCCGGGTCCAGGCCGGCGAAGGGGTCGGCGCCGCACCAGGTGGCCAGCTGGAACAGCAGGATGCCCCAGCTCCACACGTCCGCCTGCAGCGCGCGGCAGCAGGCAGCAGGCAGCAGGCAGAAACGGGTAGCAGCAGACGGCAGCAGCAGGCAGCAGGCAGCATTACTAGGCGGCAGGGCAGGGGACAGTGGATAGGCGTGGCAGGCAGTGGCGGCGGGCAACACGGCGGGAGCCCGCATCATCATTAATTCCGTTCTGCGTGTTTACCTCCTTGCCTTGTTCTCTAACCTCCAACACACTCAGGCCCACCTGGCAGCTGAAGGGCCTGCAGTGCACCAGCTCCGGCGCCGACCACAGCGGGTGGCCCTCGTACTCGGAGCCAGGCGCAAACACCTGCTGCTGCCAGCACCCGCTACTACCGCTACTGCCGCCACAGGAAGAGGCGCTGCTACTGCCAGAGCTAGAGCTAGAGCTACTGCCGCTGCGACTGCCGCTTGCGCAGCCGCTCGCTGGCGCGCACACGACGGCCATGCCGAAGTCGCCCACCTGTACACCGGCAGCCGCAGCACGCATCAGCGCATGCGTGCCGCCGCCCCCGCCGTCACACACATGCCCATCCAATCACAACCTTGCCCGCATCATCCACACCCGTGCACGCCCAGGAACACAGCAAGTAAGCATGAGAAAAGATATTGCAGGTCTAGTGTTTTGCTATTAGCCACGCCCATACCCACGCGCACGCCCGTACCTTCACAACACCCGCGGCGTCAAGCAGCACGTTTGCGGTCTTGAGGTCTGCGGCATCGTGTGAGCATGTGTGCGTATGTGTGTGCGTGTGTGTGTGTGTGTGTGTGATGACTTGAGGGGGCACATCTTCCCTCACAGCACGGGCTTCCGCACTAGCTGGTAGCTGCTTACTTGCAGATTGCGCAACCACCCACGCATCACATACCGTACCCTGGTGGATGACACCGAGCTCGTGTATGGCTGCCATGCCCTGTCGCGCGGTGACAATCGGAAGGCTTGCAGGTGGGAATGCAATTGAAGGTGCGCACAATGCTAAGCAACGCGGCAGCCGCCATCGCCGCAGTATGCTAGCGAGCGGGGCCGCTGCTGACGCACATGCACGCGCACGTGCACGCACCTGCGCCACCTCCTTGGCGATACGGAACCGGTCGGCAGCGCTCAGGGCAGACAGCACCTCGGCATCGCTCAGCGCGGCCACACACCTGTGCAGTGGTGGTGGTGGTGGTGGTGGTGGCGGGGGTGGGGTGGGGAGGGGTGGGGGGTGGGGTGGGGTGGGGGGTGGGGGGGAGGGGGTACATGCCCGAGCCCAACGCAACATTCCCACCATCACCAACATGGGGTGCATCAGCAGTGATGAAAAGTGACACGGAAAGGAAGTGCCCCCTTGGATGAGCCTCCATGCGCGTGCTCTCCTACGTGTATGTGTGCCTCGCTTTTTCAAGGTATGACGACCCTTTCCCCCTTTCCCCCCCCCCCCGCTTTCTCCTCTCCTATGGACACAACTAAGCAACACGTACGCCCACGTGCTCCCGCCCGCCCAGCCGTCCACCCACCCGCCGCACCAGCCACCCAAAGTAGTACAGACCTGCCCAGCACCAGCGCCTGCGCCCCGTCGCGCCGCGTGACCACCCCTTTGAAGTCCAGCACGTGGGCGTGCAGCTGGCTGAAACCGTCCTCCGCAGCCCCCGCACCGCCGCCTCCGCCTGCTCCAGCGGCTCGGCTACGCGTGTCAAACCCAGAGCCCCCGCTTTCCTCAACACCGAGCGCGCCCGCCGGGGCAAGGTCCGCAGCAGCTGCGGCCGCCAGACCCTCTAGAGCTCCTGCTCGTGCCGGCGGCGGTGTTGCCGCCGCCGGTACTGCCGCTGGTGTGTCCACTGCTGCCGCTGGTGCTGCCCCCACTAATGACACGGCTGCTGCCCTGTTATTGCTGCCGGCCCCGCTGCAGCTCTGCCTCCTCCTTCCCATCAGGTGCACCAGCGCAGTCAGCTCCTGTGTGTAAGCCTCCCTCAGGCTGTGTGTCTCTGCCATGTGCCACCGCAGCACCTTGATAGCCACCTGCGTACGGCGGGGGTGGGGGTGGGTGGCCGGGCGGGCGGGCAGGCAGGGATTTGCATGGCCGAGCCACGCGAGCGCAGCCGGCAGGTTCGTGCCAAGGTTCGTGCCACTACTGCTCCCAACTGCCGCCACACCAAGGCCACATCTCTGCTGCTTCAATCATGCATGTAACCTATCTACCCAACGAACATCTCAGCATCGAACCCAGCCAACACACCACCCACCGGCTGCCCCCGGTAGCTGCCTGCGTGCACCACCCCGAAGTCACCGCAGCCCACCACGCCGCCCCACACCAGCCCCCGCGGGTCCAGCTCCGGACAGCCCGGCGGCAGCGGCGGCAGCTGCTGCAGCTTCCAGACCGGCACCGTGGGTGCGACGGCGGCGGCACTGCTGCTGGCCACGTCTGCTACGCCGCATGCACCCGCGCCACTGACTGCCGCTGCTAGCGGTAATGCTGGTGGTACTGCTGCTGGTGGGACAGCAGCCGCTGCCACGTCCGCGGCCGCGGCTGGGGCATCGGCCGCCGCCGCCGCCGCCCGCCGCAGTAGCATGTCCCGGAGCTCGGGGTGCTCGAGGGCTCCCGCGTAACGCCACGCGGCCGCGCCCCGCGCATCTGTGCACCTGGCATCCACACCTGCGGCGGAAGCAGCAGACGCAGCATCCCGCAACAGCCTGGTGAGACCTGCGGTAGCTAGTCCTGTGCATTACCACCACCACTTGTGCCACTGTGGGCACACATCAACCTCTTGACTCGTGCTCCCTCCGCGATTCCCATTACCCCCGCTCCCTCCCGACCCTCTCCTCGCACTCACGCACCCTGCTCCAGCAGCCACCTGGCCGCCTCCACGTTGCCTGCCGCCGCCGCCCGCATCAGCAGCGACCGGCCCTGCTCGTCCAGCACGTGCAGGTCGGCGCCGTAGCGCTGCAGCACAGCCAGGCAGCCGGGCACCGCCGCCGTGTCTCCAGCAGCGCCGCCACCACCCGGAGCCCAGCCAACTGCAGAGCAGCAGGCATGCAAAACACAAATGGCATGGATTGCATGTGGTCTATGTGCTTCAGATGATGACACGGTGGTGTCCCGTGCAAGGCACGTTTTGTCTGTCTCGGCACGCACCTAACAGCATGCTGGGGGTGTGGCCAGCATAGTTCCGAGCGTCCGCATGTGCGCCCGCACTCAGCAGCAGCTGAATCACCCGCCGCATGTCGCCGGCATGGCGTTGGTGCGGCTGCGCGGTGGCGGCAGCATCAATGCGGCGGCGTCGGCAGGCGTAGTGCAGTGGTGTGCCCCCGCGTGCGTCAGGGGCGTCCGGGTGCATCATGAGTCGCAGTAGCAGCAAGTGCTGCAGCCCTGCGTCACCATCACAGCTGGTGGCGGTGGCCGTCGTGCTACTGCTGCTACTGCCGCTGCTAGTGCGCTTGGTGCTGATGGTGCTACAGCCGGTGCTGATGCTGCCGGTGCCGGTGCTGGAAGCCCGATGCTGCCGGTGGGCGGCGGCCCACGCTCTAGATGCTACTGCCGCTGCCGCCTCCGGGGGAAGGAAGCCCTGGCTTTCAAGCAGGGCCGCCACCAGGCTTGCGTCCCCATTGCGAGCAGCTTTATGCAAGGGGCTGAATCCACTTTGCATGAGTCTACGGAGCTTGGGCAGGAGCTCGCACGGCTCCTGCGGGCCCACGGTTTCATCGTCGCAAGGCACTTGTCGCATGTTCGGGCAACGGCTCGCCATGTCGCTGCCGTGTCTCCCGTAGTCAACGCTTGCCTCTAGGGCATGCCCGGCACATAGCGCCTCGAAGAGCGGCCAGCTTCCGGGCTCCGGACTCAGCAGTGTGTGCATCGGGGCTGGCGATGGTTCCGCCTTGGCCGGTGCTGCCGGGCACCGGGGAACGCAGGCATGCGTTACACCTCTGGCCGCCCGCAACTCCACCGTTGCGACTGCACGGCGCGCTGTGGGTCAGGCAGAGTGGCCTCCAATGAGTATAACGAAAGCGCCGAGCAGAGCTCTGGTGAGCAAGCAGTTAAAGGGACACATTCTCGGCGGCTTTTCTAGGGTTTGGCGCGTTACACCGCGCAATAAGCAGCAGTATCATTGTTGTTTGCAAAATTAGGTTAAGAGTTGATAGCGCGTTGTGGCGGTCAGGCGATCGTCTTCGCGGGCGCACGCCGATGCGAACTCGGCTTCTCGGGCCGGACCGTGGGCCGCGACGATGGCCAGCCGCGCAGCTGCTGAATTGTCTTCAGACCTGTCGCCCAAGCCCTTTAATAAGCTGTACTGCGTCCTTGTAAAGCGTAAGAAGACGATTTGCGGTAACCTTGCCAACTACAAAGGATGTGGAAATCCCTCGGCGTGCTTCTTCAGTTCACGGGCCCTCTCGGTGCGGTCACTTCGCGCTGTTGGAGTACTCTGCAGCGTCATGCCGAGGGGTTAAGGTTGTATAGCCGGGAGGAGGCAACAGAGGGAAAGCACGGGAGGGGGGATCCTTTGACGCGTCCGCAGTACGCGTGCCGTGAGATGACACGCTCCAATCACCGAGGCTCTTCGGAAAAGCACTAATTTGCACCGACATGTCAAATACAATTCCATCACCTACCATATTCATAAGCGCCACTCACAAAGTTTCGCTTTGTCACCCTTTGTCTCACACTCTCGCAGCTCACGCTCGCAGCTGGCAGGGGTAACTTGCCCTTCCAGGCTTGCCCTAGAGGCTGCTGTGAGCGTGGATTAGGCCACAAAGCGGATGGATGGTCTGGTTGTGCCGCCACTGCCAACGCACTGCTGGATGGCTGCTGCCGGCTGCTGATTTGCTGAGTATCCCTTGACTAATTGACTTGCCCACCACACGTACATGTCGTTGGATGGTGACAGTTGCGGTATCACCACGGTGGCCAGCGGTCAAACCTTTCCCATGTTACAGAAATGCCAATGTACGCAAACGCCACTCATGCTCGATCAACACCACCACATACACGCACCCGCGGGCCAGCCTGACTACATCACCACACAAGTCCTCGGCGACAGCACCACCTCACCCAGAGGCTGCTGCTCATCTCCCGAGCTGCTGTCATCCTCCGCCGCACCAGCCGACCCGCCGGCTGCGCCAGCGGCACCCGCACCGGTACCCTCCGCCGCCGCAGCGTACCCGCGCCGCGGCGGCGTGGGCCCAAACGCCGGAATGGTCTCCTCCGGGCTCCCGCTCCGCCGCATCTGCCGGTCCAGCGCCGTCTCCAGCCGCAGCACCTGGGGCCGTGCCGGTGACCCGCCCCCGCCCTCCACACCACCTCCCGCAGCCCCAGCCGCAGCCCCATGAGGCCCAGCGGCACCCGGCGGCGGCGCCGCCGCGCCCGCCGGGCCGCTGGCGCCAGCTACCGCCACCAGCCGCTGGCGGACGTCGCCGCCAGGCACGGCGCCGCCGGCGCTCGGTCCAGTTGGCGCAAGCCCACCTTCAGCGGCGGCCGCGCCGCCAGCGGCAGCCACTGCTGCGGCGGTGACGCTGGCGGTGACGTTGGCGACCATGTCTGCCGACCTCTCCCGAATGGCCTGAGGCGGGGGCAGGCAAGACTCATCACGTACCGTATGGTACATGACAGCAAGTGGCAAAACGGTAGCATCCACGGCACGGCATGCAAATCTTCCCTGGCACAATCTGGGCACAGGTGCAACAGCGGTCAGAAGACCAAGCTAGGCTGCTTGCGCTCACCGCCGCGAAGGTCGCCCAACCGGCGCCCGCTGGCGACCGACCCCGCGCCGCCGCCTCCGCTGCCGCCGCCTCAGCCGCCGCCTGCCGCCGAGCAAGGTCTTCCCGGTTCGCCACGACCAGCTGCTGCTGCGCCGACGTCAGGCGGCTGCGCTCCCGCTGCCGCGTGGCAACACCGCCGTCGGTACCAGCGCGGTCCTCGCTTCCATCCGCGTTGGCCGCCACAGGGCCCTGACCGCGGGCACGGCCTGTGGAGCCGACGTCGCCGCCCAAGGCAGCTGCTGCGGCCCTGACCGCCGCTGTCGCGGCCGCCACCTCGTCCAGCGCCTGCACGACACAGGGCACACAAGCCCACGGCGTGTGGTTTGTCATTGCGGGCGCTCTATGCATAGCAGCGAAGTGTTACGACTGAGTCGGGGACGTACCGTAATGCTCCACTTCCAGCATACGCAACGCAGTTACAAATACGAACAATTCATGCCCCCCTCTCACCCCGCGCCGCGCGACTGTTTCCTTACGGGATTGGTTCAACGTTAGCCCCCCTCTCACCTCCATACCCCCTCTCACCTCCATAGCCCCTCTCACCTCCATGCCCCCCTCTCACCTCCATGTCCCCCTCACCTCCATGTCCCCCTCACCTCCATGCCCCCCTCACCTCCATACCTCCCTCACCTCCATGCCCCCCTCACCTCCATGCCCCCCTCACCTCCATACCTCCCTCACCTCCATGCCCCCCTCACCTCCAGTCCCCCCTCACCTCCATGTCCCCCTCACCTCCATGTCCCCCTCACCTCCATGCCCCCCTCACCTCCATGCCCCCCTCACCTCCATGCCCCCCTCACCTCCATACCCCCCCTCACCTCCATGCCCCCCTCACCTCCATACCTCCCTCACCTCCATACCTCCCTCACCTCCATGCCCCCCTCACCTCCATACCCCCCTCACCTCCATACCTCCCTCACCTCCATGCCCCCCTCACATCCATGCCCCCCTCACCTCCATGCCCCCCTCACCTCCATGCCCCCCCCTCACCTCCATGCCCCCCTCACCTCCATGTCCCCCCCCCTCACCTCCATGCCCCCCCCCCTCACCTCCATGCCCCCCTCACCTCCATGCCCCCCTCACCTCCATGTCCCCCTCACCTCCATGCCCCCCCCTCACCTCCATGCCCCCCCCCTCACCTCCATGCCCCCCCCCTCACCTCCATGCCCCCCCCCTCACCTCCATGCCCCCCCTCACCTCCATGACATGGTCCACAGCTCGCAGCAGTGAGTCCACCGGCTCCTCCTCCCGCTGGGCCGCTGCCGCAGCCTGCCGCTCCGCCCCCGCCTCCTGCTCCTCCTCCTCCTCTTCGTCGGCGCCGCCCGCACCCGGCGCCCACAGCCGCGCCACCGTGCCGTTGCCGCACGTGGCGATCATGGGCTCCAGGCAGTGCACCTGCAGCGGCCACGTCCACGGGCCACATCGGTATGGGTGCAGTTTGCCAGCTGGCAGAAGTACGTATGTAATACGGTACCCTTTGTTTTCCGTTGTGTGATGCAATTTCCACAACCCCCAAAGCAAAAGTACGGAACGGGCAGACTTGGGTGCAATAGTGTGCAGAGGTGCCTGTCGGCAGACAACTTTAAGCCATGCATGCGGCTGGGCAGGTCGGGGGGACTCACCGCCAGGCATGTGGGCACGAGGCGGTCCTGCACGGGCAGGATGCGCACCACGTTGGCGCTGTCGTAGTCCCACAGGAACACGTGGCCCTCGTCCGAGCCCGAGGCCACGTACGACGGCCCAGAGCTGCCATCGCCGATCCACGCCACCTGTTAATATGAGAGAGGAGGAAGACTGAAAGACCCTTTATGTGACAGGTATGTGATGCGGCACGGCGGTCACACATATATGGGTGCCTGCATGTTGTGTTACTTAGGGACTCAAGTACACTGGACGGAACACATGTGGTGTGTGCGTCATGGAATGAATGCTTCAGGGGGGCCACAGCAACTTGCCGCACCAAGCTTCCGCTTGATGCCTGCACGAGCGCGAGCCCAACGTCATGCGTGCCGGACGTAGGTCAGGCCATGCAGATGCCAATGCGCTCTCGTTCGACTCAATCGCCTGCCACACACAAACCACATTGCAAATTTCTCTGATGGACATACCTCCTTTACGGTCATGACATTCTTGTGCCCGTCAAAGCGCCGCAGGTAGCCGCCGCCCTCCAGCCCGCCCTCCGGCGCCTCTGTCGCCGCCGCCGCCGCGGCTGACGCAGCTCCCAGCCCCACTGCCGCACTGCCCGCCGGCATGCCGTCCGACACCACCGCGCCCACACGACGCTCCTCTGCAGCACTGTAGGACAAATCCACGCCTGCTCCTGCGCCTGCCCGGGCTGCCACATCGGCTCCTGCCCCGGCTGCTGTGTCGGCGGCTGCGTCACCTGCTGCGGACGGTCCTGGGTCACTCAGCAGCGGGTCGGCCGCCGCCCACAGCACCCGCTGCACTCTGTGGAGAGCAGTTCACACGAAGCGGCGACTGGTGCGTTTTGGTGCACAGCAAGCGTTCGGCATGCCACATCCTAGCAAGCATGAATCCCGTAAAGAGTCCAAACAGGCGTTGCAGCACGAACTCACCGCCCTGGTCCAGACCCGGCCGCCGTCTGGTGCAGTGAGTCCGCCCTCGGACCGCCCTCTGCAGCTGTCCCCACCCCTGCAACCACCCCGCCAGCCCCGGTGGTCGGCCCTGCGGGGTGCTGCTGTGGCTGTTGCTGGGGCTGTTGGCCTCCTCGGGAGGCCGGCGAGAAGCGCCGCCAAGGCAGCGGCACGGTTGCCGGGTCCAGACCCACCTCCCCCACCCCGCGGGCTGCATCTACAACAGGCGACCGGTCAGCCGCAGCGCCCTCCGACCCCAACAGCAATCCGCTGCCGCCCATGCTGCCGGCCCGGCCCGGCCGCGCATCCTGCGTGGCGCTGCCTCCAGCGCCAACACTGGCGCCAGCACGTGCAGGCGAGGCAGCGGCGGAGGCCGTCCGCACGGCCCCGGGGCCGGCGGGGCTCGCTGCGGCACCAGCAGTAGCGGCAGCTGCCGGCGAGCCCGCGCCGCCAAAGCTGCCAGGGCCGCCGATGCGGGTACGGAACAGCAGTGCGCGCCGGGGCTGCTGTGAGGGACTGGGGCTGGGAGAGGCAGGCGAGCCGGCGGCCGCGGTCCGTTGTGACGGCAGCAAGGCTGGGGTTTCAGCAGCTGCGCGTGCAGCTGCCAGCAGGGGCGGCGGCCCCACCGGCGCAGCGTCCGTGACGCCAGCGGGTCCTGATGCCACGGGGCCTGCAGCGCTCGGCACTGCCGCTGGCAGCAACGCCGCGTTCTCAGTGGCGCTCGTGCGGCGCCAGGCTTCTGCAGCGGCTATGCGCGACGCTAGCCCCCTGGCAATGCCCAGGGCCGCTGCAGCCGCAGAACGGCCTGGGCCCGGCTCCGCCGCCGCCGCCGATGCCCCTAGCTGGTGCTCAGCTTGCCGAGGCTGCTGGAGCGGCTGTGCCTGCTGGTGTGGGTGCGTGCGCGCGCGCTTGCTCCGTCGCTCCGGAGTCCCTACCGGCGCCTCACCTGCAGCGCCTGCGCTGTGGCCAGCGTCGCCGCTGCCACCGGGCGCACCAGCATCGCCGCCGGCCTCCGAGTCACAGCCATCCATGTCCATGGCATCTCCGACTTCAACCGCCGCTGTTGCAGTGCGCCGGGCGGCGCCGTTGGAGCCGCCAGCCTGGGACCCGACCTGCTCGCACATCCCGGCGCCACCGCTTCCTGCTGACGCGGCCCGCCCGCTGCATCCTGCTGCGTCCATTTGCGTCGCCGCTGCGGGTACAGCTGTAGCAGGCACTGCAGCGCCCGCCATGAACTCCTGGCGGCTCAGTGGGAGGGCACCGTATTGCATGTCCGACACGGAGGCAGGTGAGGACAGGGACGCCCGCGTCCGCCGGCGATGCCGCTGCGACCGCGGCGGCTGTTGCTGTGGCTGCCGCCCCTGCTCCTGGTTCTGAAGCTGTTGGGACTCGCCCAGCGGCAAAGTACCGGTATCGCACAAGCCTTGCGGTGCAGAATTAAGCTCCAGCTGGTGTTGCTGCTGCTGCCGCCACTGTCGACGCATTGTGGGCGTATCATCAAAGCCTGCATCCTCATCATCGCCGCTGCTGCTTCTACTGCTGCCGTGGGTTCCGTCGCTACCGCCAGCACCGACGTTACCCGAGCCATTGGCGCTCTCCACACGGCCCACGGTTCTAACCCTATGAGGCACGGGCCCAGGAGAAATCCCACTGCCCCCACGCTGCTGCTGGTGCTGCTGTGGATCGGGCGACGGTAATGGACTGCCGGCGCCCGGCCGCGCAGCACGCTCGTGCAGCGCTGCGCGCCCTGCCTCCGCGAGCTGCCGCCGCTGGGCCAGCGCCTGGCAGCAGGGACATGCAGTCAGGTGGTCAGTCAGTCAGCGGGTCAGTCGGTCCGTACGTCAGTCAAATCCGTCAGCTGCGGCACCGATAGCGCGGCAGGCAAATGCAAGATGAGCAAAACGGCCGTCAAATAACAGCAGCAACACATGCGGCTGCACACGCGATGAATGCACCGTACCTGCCGCGTCAGCTCCGAGACACGTTCGAGCCGCCGCAGCAGCTCCGCTCGGTCGTGCGGCCACAGCGGCAGCGGCGGCGCCTCCGTCACAGCACGCGACGCAGCGGTGCCCGCCCCACCGGCTGCAGCTCCCACACCGCCACCGACTGCTGCCACCGCTGCAACGCCGCCAGCGTCTGCTTCCGCCATCTCTGTGTCTGTGTCTGTGTCCGAGGCCGGGCCGGGCTGCCCGCCCGCTGCAGCTGCGCTGCTGCCTTGGCCGGCCCCGCGTGGGGGTGACAGGAAGGCAGGCAGGGAAGCCCCGGGCGCGCCACCAGCCGCTTCGTGTCCCAGAGGCTGCGGAGGTCGCGCGCCTGCGGGCGACAGCGTGTAGCGGTAATAGGCCACCCGCCGGCCCGGCCGACTGCGGGCAGTTGCAGCAAATGTCACCGACAGCTTGTGTTTGGTGAGGGTTGTAGATATGTACGTGGCGCCGGGAGAATGTCTCACACAATCGACTAAACAAGCAAGCCATATGTTGGTATTGGTGAGCTCCGTGTTAAGGCAGGGAAGGGTTAGGCACCTAAGACCATTCCGTGGGCGCACCTGGGAGATGCAGCGGCACCAATGTCCGCGGCATTTGCGCCAACAGCGGCCGTAGCAGCCCGGTCCCCTGCTGCCGCTTCCGCGCCAGCTACCTCTCCTGCAGCAGAGCGTCACGACGTGCACGCGGCGTGTGACCCCACGCAAGCCCAGGACGCACAGGTGCACACGACGCAGGTCTGCCACGCACCATACTTACAATATAAACATACCGGTAGTGCATAACAGCATGAGCACAAGTGCAGTGACCCACCTGCAGCGATGGTCATGGTCGCGTCCGGGAGGGCCATGCTCAAGAGCGTGTGCTCCACAGTCCCACCGCCACCGCCGCCACCCGCGCCTGCACCGCTCGCCGCACCGCCCGCCCCGGCAGCAGCAGCCACACCAGGCCGGTGCAGTGCTGCTGCCGCTGGGTCATCTGGGAGCGCCGCGACCTCAGCCGCCTCAGCGCCGCCGACAGGCGGTGTACCTCCTGCTTCAAGCCCCGTCGCGACATTGGATCCCGTCCTTCGCGTCCTCGCTACGGGCGGTCTGCCCCCTGACCCAGGCGTCAAGAGAACCCTGCGTGGCGTGGGCCGCAAAGCCCGCTGAGACTGGGACTGCGGCTGCGCCGGCTGCCGCTGCTGTGCGCGCTGTGGTTGCCAGTGCGGCCCACGCTCTCCCTCGCTCTCATTGTTGCTACTCTCCGAGCCGCTCGTCGAGGCCGCTCCCACCGCATCGGCGCCGGCAGGGCTCGCCACCTCGGCAGTGCCCCTCTGCGTAGCAGCTGCGCTGCGCCGCTGCTGCATCGACGCCTGCCCAGCCGCGCTGGTGCCTGCCGCGCCTGTAATCCCAGCGCGCCTGCTACCCCGCGCCCCGCTCAGCCCGCCGCTAGGGACGGCACCGTCCGCCGCCGTTCCGGCACTGTCACCCACAATGCCAGTGGCGAGCCGGCGCGGAGGCGTGAAGAACTCCCACGCCGCCGGCCGCGGACTCGGCCCTGCTCCCGCCACTGCGCCGCCTCTGGCACCCGCCGGCGACGCCATACGGTTTGCCCCGAGCGCTGCTGCCATGGGTGACGGCGGCGGCAGGTGCGAACGCAGACGGGCCTCCAGCTGGTCATAGCTCATGGCGTTCGCCTTTACGTCCACCTACAGGCAGCAGCAGCAGCAGCGGCGGCAGCGGCAGGGCGGCAGCACCGTTGGCACCGTGACAGCCAGTGGTGGAGCCAGCGCACAAGGGCCTTGCCACCCCGCAGACACAGCTTCCATCCTCTGGTACGTCACACAATCCACACTAGGCCCTTTGACTTCGCACTGAACGCCCAACCCGTCTCCGCAATGCCGAACACGCGTGCACCGAGCACATTGCGCTCGCGCCTACCGCATAGATGGCGTCACCGCTGTAGCTGAGCAGCAGCTCCCGGCCGTTCACCGCGAAGGCCAGTCCGGTCAGGTGGCGCACCCGGCCCATGGTGCTGAAGCCACCGTTCGCGCCCGCCATGAACATGGGCACGCACACGTGCGGCGGCGCGAAGGCCGACACCCACGCCGGCCGCGAGGTGGGCGGCGTGGCGGGCGAGGCGCCGGCAGAGGCCTGCGGTTGCAAACAGTTGCACCCGCGCATTGCGGCGTTGTGGTGCAGAGCAGGCGGGTAAGTGCAACACGTCAAAATGCTGAGAGCACGCGCTGAGACCCCGTCCTCCGCTCCATGTGGCACCAGCCATGCTCTGGGTCCTGCTTACCATCCTGTACGCGCCACCTCCACCTCCACCTCCACCGCCGCCGGGCAGCATGCGCATGTCATACAGTCGCGCGATGGGGTCTCCTCCGCCCGTGGCGAACAGGTGCGGCGCCGTGGGCGACACGGCCAGCGCGTCGATGGGGATGCGCAGGCTGCTGCGGCCCGCACGCTCACAGCACTGCTCCACTGCAATTCAGATGCAGGCAGCAGCAGGCGCAGCGGCACGGGCAGGTTGTGATGATGCGATGCCAGCGACAGAACATGATTAGTTGGACTGTCAAGAGCGGAGGACAAGCGGTCAGTGAGCACGCGGACAGGGCAGCATCAGCATGCTAATTGCCCATCAGCCATCCGTCTCTCACCCAGCAGGGTATTGGGCTCGCCCCCCGCGGCGGCGCCCGATTGCCGGATGTCGTACAGACGCACGCTGCCATCTTCGCTGGCGGACAGAAACGTGTCTGCAGGACATGTTGGCGAGGGGATGAAGAAACCACAAGGTTAACAAACCCTGGCGTGTAATTGTTTTACGCTGTCTAATCAAGCTGGTCTGTGACTCAAGCCGCCACAAGTTGCTCACCTGGTCCAAGTGAAGCGAGCGTCTTCACCCTGCCCTTATGGAAAGAGAAGGGGCGCGCCGCCTGACGGTTCAGGTCGATGACACGAACCTGTGGAAGCAACCGGTGTTGCATCACGGCACGCACTCTTGCTTCGGTCCGCGAAACCTGCCCACTTGCCAGCGTGCCTGCACGCCCCCCCGTATCCTCAGAGCCTTGCAGGAGCTTTTACCGCTGCAGTTTCGCATACTCCAAAGCACCGCCCGCCGCTACGCACCTGCCGATCCGTCGCACAGGTGATCACCCTGCTCCCGCCGGACCCTGCTAGGAAGCGTGCACAGAGGACCGTGCCGGTGTGCCCCTGCGTGCAGTTGTAAAGCGTTTCACGCGGCTTGTGAGAGCCTTTCCCACTTAAAATTTTGCTGTGATGGCGACAAACTGGGCACCTTAGGCTGCCCCGCCGATTCCACGCATGCCCACCGAATCGAAGCTCTTGCTGACGCGCCCAGAATCAGGCTGGTACAGCGTGAGTCGTGAGGCTTCATCACCAATAAGCAGGTGCTGGCCAGTCTCCGCGAAGGTGAGCGCGGTGCTTGCTTGCGGGAGCCGGCCGCTGTCACGGTCTGCAAGCTGCAGCCTATCGACCAGGAAGTCGTGGCTGCGCGCAGGGATTCTCCTGCCTTCCCTACGCCTTTCAAGGGCGTTGAATAAGGAGGTCGTCATGGTATGTCAAGCCCAGGCAAAAGGCCCAGGGGGTCGGTCATGCCCAAGTCAAATGTGGTTCCAGCAGTGGTTTCACATGCTGCCATTGGAGGTAGAGAACAACAGTATGCAAGTTTGCGCATCCGGCGAGAGCCTCAAATTGAGCGGGTTGTGCGGGAGCTGGGCCGAATTGCAAACCCTTCATCGACAAAGTTTCACCCCCAAACACCCATCGACTTATGATTCTTCGTCAGTAATATTGCCAAACATACTTCTGATACACAGCTGCTTCACAATTCCAGGAGAAGACGGTCCGACTAGACTTTTGCAGAGCTGTTCTAGCCTTCAGGTCGCAATGAACCTTGACGCGAACTCGTGGTCGCAGCTCAATGATGAGTTGCATAGCATGGTCAAGAACTTCTCAGATCTGGTGAAGGCGTCGCGCATCCCCGATGAGTACGCAGACGAGCTGTCAAGCTCGAAGGACACCAAAGGCAAGCCTTTCAATTTTCAAATGTTTTGTGCATGCTGAATCGTGGCTGGCACAGGGGCCAGGGGCAACCTGGCCTGCGCACCCCACAATGCACCCCGTGGCAACCTGCGAATACCCCCTTCGCCCCTTCGCCCCTGCAGGTGACCTGCAGGAGGTGCTGGCTGACAAGCTGCTGTTCTCCGCATACATGTGTCTGCACCACATCAGCGAGCTGAAGAAGGCAGCGGCGCTGAGCGACCACACGACGCAGGTCAGTGCGTCGGGACGTGCGCGCCGGACAGTGTCAGTGCATGCCGGTGCACCTCGTACCCGCACACGCACCGCCAAGCGCCACCTCCCCTCTAGCGGTCTAGCCTCTCCTGCTCTCCTGCAGGCCCCCTCAGCCCAATCCTCCCTTTCCCCTACACCTCATCCCTCTGCCTTTCCTGCACGCCGCCAGATCGCCAACGCGCGCGCCGTGAAGGGCGCCATGCAGCGCGCGGACGACACGGTCACGGGCCAGCTGGCGGGCATCAAGGCCGAGGCGCAGGAGCTGCTGGGCCAGCTGGAGGAGAGCTACTACAGCAGCCGGCACAAGGGCCGCCCGACCGAGAGCGGCGTCAGCGAGCAGCTGCGCGAGCTGTGCAGCCTGGCGCTGGAAAGCGCTAGCCATCGCAAGTGAGGATGAGGCGGGCTTGACTCAGCAGTCCGCACCCGTGTTGGGGAGCAGGCGGCAGGGCTCAGCGGCTGCGGCGTGCTGGGGCATGCCAGCAGTGCCAGTAGCCCAAGCGTCCTGCAGCGCACTTGTTCTCGTAGTCATCCTCTGTTCAAGGGCTGCGGCGGTACAGCAGTACTGTAGTCAATTTGCGCAGGGTCCATTGGTGGGGCGGCCGCCCCCACCAATGGCCGTGGACGTAGCTGTGCTGGGCACGGCGGCAGGCCGTCGGCTCCTGGTGCTGGCCGTCATCGGAGGCTCGTTGCAGCACCCGTGTGCCGTGTTACATACAGCGCAGCGCAGCAAGCATTGTACGGTATTGACTACGTTGTGCCAACAGCTCCTCAGCGACATCCAGTCCTGTCGTCAGCATGCCCATCGCAGGACCCTCTCAGCCGTCCACATCCCACCACCAGGTTATTGCCTACTGCGCTGCACGACAGTGTGCAGCCTTGCGCCGGAAGCTCCCCCAGCAGCTACGCCAGTTACGTCTTCTGCTTCTTCGGCGGCCGCAGCGGTGCAAACGCATTTGCATTTGGCGCTGCCGCTCCCGTCGCACCCTTGCCCGCTTTCCCCCCAGCCGCCGAGGATGCACCGCCGCCAGCTCCACCCGACTTCATTCCAGCCTGCCCTGGGCCCTTGCCGCCGCCGCCACCACCGCCGCCGCTCCCCGCACTGCTGCCGGCCGCCGCGGTAGCGTCATCAATAATCCGCAGCGTGGACGGCTGCCACGGCTTCAGCTCTGCTGGTTTCCGGAATGTCTTGGCCATATCAACGTCGCTGATGGAGGCGCCTTGCTGTTGCGCAGCCGCTTGCCCGGCTGCCGCGGCGCTGCCCTCCGTGGCGGCAGCAGCGGTAGCCGCAGCCCCTGTCTTCTTGACTCCCCCGGGCCCAAAGCTCATGCGGCCACCTGCCCGGGCTAGCCCTGGCAACGGCACGGGCTCGTACGAGATAATGCATCTCCCGGATGTGGAGGCCGGAGGCCAGGCTGCGTCGCCGACAGTGGCTTCTGGCTCGGGTTGTGAGGTGGGCGCCTGCGTAGCGGCGAGCGTGGTGTGTCGTGTACATTGAGTGAGCAGTGCTTATCAGGCGGCGTGTTTATCGTGTTTGCATAGCATGGTACAAAGTGCATGCCCTGGGAAGAGTGCGCGTAGATGCAGAGCGTGGCTCAGTACCTGAGCGGGGTTCACGGCGGGTGCCTCGGCCTCTGCTGCTGCTGCGGCGTCGGCTGCTGCGTCGGCTGCAGCGGCGTCAGCCTCGAGCTTCCTCTTTTCTGCCGCTCTCTGTGAATTTGTAACATGACGCATGCATTATTTCAGAGTGCATATCGCCCGACTGTGCTCGCCAGCATATAGCGCAGCGTGTCCTGCGCGGTCGCGCCGCTGCACATTGGTCAAGCAGGGCAAGCTCTAGGGCTGCTGAGTGCCTCAGTATACCTGCATGAATTTTAAGCCTAAGACTTTAGAAGAGAAGCCCTTATTTTGTGACATTTTTGGCTGAGTGCAAGAAGGCTCAGCAGCGCGCGGTGTGTGCAAGCACTAATAGATATATGCAGAAACGGAGTGGTGCAGCAGCTGAATTCCCAAACGGCATTGTGGGCACGGAAAACTAGAATGGGGAGGCTCATTCCTTGACTTGCGAAGCGTAGCACTTCAGCAAGTTGCCTCGGTGCACACGTAACCGTAGTTGATAGCCAAGCGTACTGAATTAAGCATCAGGCGTAGCAGAACCACACCGATAGTGTCACGAGAGAATGTCGTCTGCTCTCCGTCGCCTTTCGCAGCAGGCCCCGCGTCTGACGCGTGGCCTGAAGACTGGCAACGTCACTAAGGGTGGTGCTGAGAAGTATAGCCACGAGGAGGTCGTCTATGGCGATGGCCACCACGGTCTGCGCAAGGGCTACACCTACGTAAGCCGAGAGCAAGCGCAGTGCACATGGAATATGCATTAAGGGCACCATGCTGATGTCCCAGCGCACAAGCGGCAGTGTTCGGGGCTTGATGACTCGCGGCAACCGGTGTGCCCCTGGCGCCAGCAGAATTGTAACGCGGCTTTGCGACCGCTGCCCTGCAGGACTTCGAGCACGGGCCCCACTACCTGCAGCCCGAGAAGGTGAGCCAGGCGCGGCCTGCTTGGTACCGGACTGTACCGATTTCCGGAACTGGCTAAACACAAATCGATCGCATGGCGGGCGACTGTTGAGCAGTGTAAAGTCACAACTCAATATGGAAGCGCGCGCTGTGGCGCTGTGGCGCACTCTCGCCCGTGTGGGTGTCGAATGGCACGCCACGCGCACCCGTTTCCCACGGCTCTTATGCTCTTGAGCCGCCGCCTCTGTTGCGGGAGTCAGGGCGCTCCTCCCCACTCCTGCAGGCCAGTAATGCTGTAACGCTGTCCCCCTGTGTCCCCTGCCAGATTCCCAACTTCTGGAGCAAGTTCTATGCGGGCACTGGCGCGCTTTACGCCGTGGGCCTTGGCGTGCCCCTGTTCGCTGTCTGGTGGCAGCAGAGCAAGCTCAAGGCGTAAACGCGCCTAGGAGCTATCACTGGTGTTGGGCTTGCACGGAAGCACCATAGTGGTTTCTGGCGGGCGGGGACGCGGCTGGGCTTGGTAAGCACACGGCGGTCTTCAGGCTTAATTCTTGTGTCGTTGTGTCTCGAGTGTGCTGTGAGTGTATGGTTTGCGTGGGATGCGTACTGAGCGTGGCTGTCCTACAAATGGAGGTTTGTAACCCAGGCCAGACCAGGGTGCTGTTCAGGCGACAGCTGACCGTGTGAGGGCGCTCAGGATGGTTAGATAGGAGACTCCCCATGACCTGAATAGTTAGGCTTGACCCAGATATCGTCATTCTCCGCCCCATTGCTGGAGGGGCCGATGTACTTGTAAGGACCTGTCGCGGTATGCAAAAGTCGAGAAACAGCTCAGCCACACCACGCAACACCACCACTGTCAGTTCGTGCCCTGCGTCCTGCCCTCTACCGGGGCATACTGCCTCTGTGCCTCCCTTTCACGACGTCAGCAAACTCATGCAAACTACCAGCCCGCCAGCAAGCCGACGAGTCTTTGGGACAGTAACTCGCGCCCCTGCTCTGCCGTCGCAAATTCACATTGTCGGGACTTCGCCGCCCTGCCCCTTACGGCCTCACCATGTCCCATCGCAATCCCTTTCGGCCTTTCCTAGCCTCGCTAACACAAACACCTTAACCCGGGGAACGCACACCAAAACACCATCAGAACACCATCATATCACCGAAGCACTCGCCTCCTGCCTGGTTCCCCACGCCACCCGCCAACTATCGCACACCCGTACTACCGCCGCCGCGGCCCCCGCGCGGCCTTGTTGGCCTCCTTCTCCTTGCGGAGTTCCTCCAGCTCCGAGCGCAGCTCCGCCATGAGCTCACTGCGGCTCACCACCTTGCGCGGCCTCTCCTCCTCCTTCGCGGCGCCCGCACCCGCACCTGCTCCGGGCCCTGCCCGCGAGCCTACGCTGCTCTTTGCCCGCTCCCCACCCTTGGCACTGCTGCTGCTACTCCCGCTGGGGTTGGGGACCGGCTCAAGCCCAGGCGGCAGGATGCGCTGTTTGCGGCGCCCCTTAATTGCGATGCCCACCGCCGCTGCGGAGCCCGTGGCCGCCAGCTCACGCACCTGAACACGGGGCAGGGAGGGCGATGGTAAGGCCGAGGCAGCGGGCGGGGTGTGACCTCAGGTCACAGTCCACAGGCACAGCCACGACCGCAGCCGCGCTCCGCGCTCAAGCCATGGGCCCCCACACCCCCACAACCCCATAGCATACAGTCCCACGCGCCCAGCCCATCCCACCACGCCACTCAACTCCTACCCAACGCCCCGTGCCCCGCGACCCACCTGCGATGGCCGCAGCCTCTTGAACGCCTCCAGGTCCTCGTCCACAATCTCGTGGTCCGCCACTTCGTCATCATCGTCGCCGTCATCGTCGCCCCAGCCGTCGTCTGCGTCAGCCACCGTTGCCGCGCCGCTGCCGCGCCGCCGCCGCCCGCCCATCTGCTCCTCCGGCTCATCGCCCAGCGGGATGTCGTCATCCTCATCCACGATGATCTCGTTGTAACGCTCCTCGTCCGTAAGCCGCTTGGCTTTGGGCTTGGGCGGCTCCTCCTGCGCCGCGGCCTTGCCCTTGCCCTTGTCAGCCTTGCCGGTGGAGGCCGCGTCGCGCCCGCTGGTGGAGGCCTGGCGGGATGAGTGAGGGAGGTGTTGAAATAATGAACTGGGTGCTGGTGATACCATGGCCGGGTACGTATGCGCGCGCCAACGATGACCGGCAGAGGCCTTTCCGCGCCCACACGCCACCCAGCTGCCAAGCAACGAATGCCTAGACAATGGTCTACCCCGCCTTGCAGGCGGCATCCGGCAGGGCTACAACGCAATGCCGCCCTCACCTCCGCGCCTCGGTCCCTCCGCTTGGTCTTGTCCTTGGCCGTCTGCTCCGTGCGGTCGGACTCGGTGTCGCGGTCGAAGCTGTAGCCGGCGGGCGGGGGCCCCAGCCGCAGCTGGCCGTGTGCCACGTGCGCCTCCTGTGACGATTAGTTAAGTGGGGGTTGCGTTCATGATTAGGTAAGAACCTAGACGGCAGGCAATCTTGGGGACGGCGGTGGTGTGGGACAGTGGGAGCAGTGTGGAGATGCGGCGGGTGGCGGTGGTGCGGTGCAGCTTTCACGCCGCGGCCAAGTTGCAGCCCACAACTGCGCAACGCCACATGGTGCCCGAGCGGCTTTCAATGCACCGGTCATCACTCGTGCCGTACAAACCGCAACACGGGCAGTTCCCACTCACCAGCAGCGGCACTCCCAGCTGGTCCGCCAACTTGTCCACAATGAAGCGCTCGTTGGGTGTCACGATGGTGAGCACACTTCCCGCCGCCTGCGCCAGCTCCAACGCCTCTTCCACAGCCGCCGCCGCCTTCTGAGCCGCCGCCTTGGCGGCGCGGTTGCTGGCAGCGACGCCGCCGGCGGCTGCCGCCTCGGCGGCAGCGGCCTCTGCCTCGTCCGCGGCCTGCTGCGCCGCCTCCGCCGCGGCCTCAGCCGCTAGCGCCGCGGTTAGGCGTCCTGTGGGCACATGAAACGAGGGCGGTGCACCATCAGTGCCGCTGCGCACATCACCAATCGTCCTTTGTGTTCGAATCGTCTCTAAACAAATGCGTTACTCTCTGTTCCCTCCCTGTTCTCTTATTCCATTTTTCCTGTTCCTCCTCTGTCCGTCCACCATCAGCCCAGCCCATCAGCCCAATAGAACCCCTACACAATCCCCCCTCCATTTTACAAGTGCTTACCCGTGCGGCCGGCGCGGTGGGCGTAGTGTGCCGCGCTGGAGGGCAGCTCCAGGTTGAACACTGCGTCGCAGGCGGGCACGTCCAGGCCGCGAGCCGCCACGTCGCTGACGCACAGCACGCGCAGCTTGCCGCGGCGGAAGCTATTGAGCAGGTTGGAGCGGGTCAGGCGCGGCAGCTCGCCATGCAGCGCGCCAGCCTGGGAAGGGAGAGGAAGGAGAGGGAAAGGCGGGGGTTTCAACGGGTAGGGCAGGGAGGATGGCGTGAGCGGCTCGCTAGGGGCCTTTGCGGTTGCCGCAGACGGGCAATGATACAATGTCACACAATGCCGCTCGCCGCCTTTGATGACCCCTTCCTCCCCCTCCCACCTGACCTGGGTCCGCGGACGTACCTGCCGCCTCTCCCCGCCTATTTTCCTCAACCCGTCCTTTCCGGAATGAACTCCCCCCCCCCGCACCTTGATGCCTCGCGCCTGCAGCTTGTACTGCGTGTCCTGCAGCCGCTGCTGGAAGTTCATGAAGGCCAGCACCCGGTTGGCGCCCAGCGCGTGCACGGCGCGGCGCAGCATGTCCACCTGCGAGGCCCAGGCCAAGGCCCAGAGAGGTGTCGAGGTAGAAGTCGAGGACGGGCGGCACCATGGGCGTGCGCATAACTTCATATCCCGGTGCGCGTGTGACAGGGAGGGCTGTACATGTGCGGCACTGCCGTGCATCCAAACTGCGCTTCCCCCCCCCCCCCACACGCACACATTCCCAGCGCACCTCGCCTCGCTTCAATCAGGGAGTGCTTCACCGCGCTTGCTACACCACCTCCCCCCTTAGCTAGTCATGAATGTAACCCCCCTCCCCTCCCTCGCCGCACCTTGTGCCGCGGCTCCGCCACCAGGTAATAGTGTTGCAGCTGCGGCGGCAGTGTGGGCACCAGCCCCTGACCCGCTTGCACGCCGCCCGCCGAGCCACGAGTGCGGGGCGCCAGCGGGGAGGCGGGCCCGTCCCAGCCGCGCACACCCCAGCCCCACGCCGGGTTCTGCGTGCACAGGGATGGAGCGCGAGGCGGCAGCGTCTAAGCACACAGTTTTGGAAAGGTGTATGCGTTGTCACCGCGATTCCAAAAGTATATATCAGGAACACAGTCAGTCAAATCCATAACATGGCCGCGTTGACCCATGCCCTGTAGCAATCCGCTCACCGTCGCGTCCGCGGCGCCATCGGCTCCTCCTGGCACGGCGCCGGCAGCGGCTGGCCCCGCGCCCGCGCTCGCTCCCGCAGTCGCGCTGGCGACGCCGCTCATCAGCGCCACCATGCCGCCGTCGCCGTCGCTGATGCCCGGCACAATGGCCGGCACGGCGCCCGCCGACACGAAGCGCGGCGAGGGACACCACTTAGCCGACCGGCTCAGCACGCTGGGCGTGAGCGTGGCGCTGACCAGCACCGTTTGGCGGCGGCCGGAGGCGCCCTCAAAGGGCAGCGACGCCACCGCGGCCGCTGTGGCGGCGTCAATGCCGGTCAAATCGTCAGCTGGCGACTGGTGCGGCTGCGGCGGGCGCAGGTCCAGCCGCTTGCCGCAGTGGTCGTTGAGGTGACCCATGTCCTCAGCGAACGCCGACGCCAGCAGCTGGTCAGCCTGCTCGGGGTGGGATCAAGCGGGCGCGTAGGGAGAGAAAGAGTTGGAAGCCGCCTCAGCGTACTGTATCACGGTATGTGAGGCCCCAATGCCGCAGCGTCTGTGAACTCCAACCCTCCATGCTTCGATGGCCCCGCCCCGGCCCGCCCCTCCTTTCCCCTACCCCACCCCGCCCCGCCCCGGCCCGCCCCTCCTTTCCCCTGCTCCCTCCCGCCCCGCCCCGCCCCTCCTTTCCCCTACCCCACCCCGCCCCGCCCCGCCCCGCCCCGCGCCGCCCCGCCCCGCCCCCACCTCGTCCATGACCATGATCGGGCATTGGTGCAGCCGGAGCGAGCCCGTGCGCACCATCTCCGACAGCCGGCCTGTGAACATGCGCGTGGTGAAGGAGATCAGGAAGAGAGCAAGGGGATCAATCAGTAAAACGCGTCGGGCCCCCTGGATAACGGGCAAGCTCGTCCTTCCTCGCCTTACGTGTCACCGCCCGCGAACATGCCACCACATACTAGGCCGCCCTGAACCCATCGCCTTTCAGCTCGTGCGCACAGCTGTACACGCAAGCATGGACACTAACACCCACACCGTCCCGCCACATTGACGCAGTAGCCACGCGCCTCAATACGCACCGGGCGTGCCCACAACCAGCAGGGGACCCGGCACCGCCGACAGCGCCTCCGCCTGGCGTTTGGGGTTTGCGCCGCCGATCACCTGTGCGTGCACATGTGCGTGGACGTGCGTGTTGACGTGGCTATTTGTTCGCGGCATGCGGCAAGACGTGTATAGCTGGACACAACTGGTGGCCTCTCGCCGAGTGCTGATCTGCTGCCCGCTGGCCGCCGCCGCCACCAGGCCTCCTCCAGCACACAACTGCCAAGCTGCCGCACCTTGCACCCCGCACCCCGCGTCGTTGGCCTCGTGGAGTGACGCAACGCCATTGCCACAGCCCCCATAATCGGCTTCGCCAAGTCCGCTCTCCCACCCAGCCCCCGTCGCACCTGCTGCACCGCCCACTTGCGCATGTCGGGTGGCAGCAGCGACTTGGCCACCCGCATGATCTGCATGGCCAGCTCCTGACTTGGCGCCACCACAAGCGCCTGAAGGGTTGAGAGGAGAGGCAGAGAGGGAGATGATTTGTGTGCTTGGTGCTTGGGGGCAGGCCAAGTCGGCGCGGGAGGTTAGGGGACACACAGGATCATTTAGGCGCATGACACGCTAGGCCGCACAGAAGGCCACACAGGGCCTATGGTGACCTCAACATCCTGAAGGTGCGCCCAGTTTCCCCTCCCCTTGTTCCGTGAACGCGTGTATATGCATCCCGTGCACGTCTTGCAAGTCCGTCCCTCCGCCTGCTTCTGAGCCCACGCCCCGTACTGCACACCTGCACGGGCACATCCGGCAGCCCGCCCCGCTTGGGCGTGCGGGGGTCCGCTGCCAGCGCCTCCGCGCGCCGCAGCCCCAGTGTCAGCACCGGCAGCAGATACGACAACGTCTGCAATATGCAAGGCATCAGATAGCAGTAGGGACAAGGAAGTTTAGGAGGGCAGTGGCAAGGCAAAGGTTCTTACCGGTCGTGGGCGCAGCCCGTGCAGCTGTCGGCTGCCCCGTCCCCACAGCACCCGCCAAATGACCCAACGGCTCGACGGCAGAGGCCTTCAACTACTCTCCTAATGCCCTTGTGGGTCTCAACGCAGATGCGCGCAGTCGCACCTTGCCAGAGCCGGTGTAGCTCTGCACCGCGCAGTTGCCGCCGGTGAGCACTGCCGGTAGTGCGGTGATTTGGATTGCCGACGGCCGGCCCACACCCAGCTCCGGCAGGGCCGCCTGTGGGGGCAACGGCGAGGCGGTCCGAGAGGTAGCAGGGCTGAGGATTGGCACGGGGGAGTAGCTTCTAGATGAGTTGATTGGTAGTTGAAACAAGGAAGACGTCTGGGAAACGTTCAGAAATGGGCGCGTGGCACGGCGCACGCCTGGACCCCAGGACTTGCACAGTACACTGTGTGCTGCTGGGTGGGGTACGGTGCAAGCATGCAGCCCAGGACATGTATGTGCCTAAAACGGCGGCCAGTTCCTTACCGCCAGCATCGGATCGATACCCAGGCTGAGGAACGGCGACTCTGCCGCCGCTGCCGAAGACTGTTGCGCCACCGCAGGCGCTGACGGAGCCTCCGGGCTCAGCTCCAAAGCCGCCGGCTGTGACTCGGACGCCGCCAAAGCGGTCGACGCGGCTGAGGAGGGCATTGCGACGGCCAGGACGCGCAATCCCCGGCGCTTCTGTGGTCCAGCTCGGTGTGGCCATGCGGCGGCTCCAAGCAAGGACCGAGCTCTGGCACCCGCGACTCCTCTAACATCTCCATTGGGTGCTCTAGTTTGCGAAAATACTTTCATGGTGCCTCAATTCGAGACTTGTCGGCTTGGGCCAAACCGAATTATACACTGTGCACCTCGAACCAGGTGCTGGGTTAACAAGAACGAATACTCGCACGCTCAATTGCGTAACTGTCGCTGCTAATGAACATGCAAAGGTCCTAAAGAATTGTTCAACTGCAATCGCCCAAAAGCCCATTTCGCATAGCGCTTCGGCCACTTCCGGCTGCCACGGTATTTATACATAGCACGACGTTGTGAGCTCTGCGTCGCTATCAAGAATGAGGCCGGCTTCGTTGCTTGTAGTCGCGGGTCTTGCCCTTTTCGTTGCCGCGAGTCACAGCGCGCACGCACAGGCCGCAAACTGCAAGATTCTCTACCCGCCTTACTCGATTCATGAGGAAGAGGCGCAGTATGCCGAGGACCCATCCGGCGGGGGAGCTTTCGACTTCCGCATGTTTGCTTCGAAGCACTCTAACGGTGCTGACAGGTGCTTATTGAGGGCATGAAGGGCCTGGGACTGAGAAGGCCGCAAATTGCGGTATGCATCCGCACTTTCTCCGGAATGTTGCCGATGCCCTGGCTATCCCGGGCATGTTTAGAGCATACATGGGGAAGCAGCGCCGGCTTAGCGAGCGATGGCACGAGCGGGCCCGAAGCGCCTGCTCCCACGGCCTTGCTGCACCTGCACCTCTTCGCGTCTTGGAAAGCGCACTCTGCCCTCCCCCTCCCCTCGCAGCCTGGAGTTCGGTCGCTACACGCTGTACCCGGAGAAGGACAGCGGCGTGCACCGGCACCTGGAGGGTGACGAGTGGATCTACGTGCTGGCGGGTCACGGCACGTGAGTTTGCAGGCTGCGCGCCGTGTGGATGGCGAACCTTGGCTGGTGCAAAGGACTGCGATTTGCGCAAGGTCGCGGCACATTGAATAGAACAAGTACTGGGTGGGCTAGAAGCAATGGTCGGGGGCGTCTGGCCATGCCGCACGCAGTCTCCCACCAGCTTTGCTGGGCTTGAAGGTTTCCGAAGCCAACGCGCGTCATGTGCGTGTCATGTGTGCGTACCCTCCAGCCGCAGCGGCCGGTAGCTGCGGCGCGTGACAGTCATCTAGGGTAGCGCTGGCGTGCAGCGCACACGCCCGAGTGCGTCTGACCCTGCCCGCACGTGGTGCATGTGTGTACGTGTGCAGCTACGCCTACTGGGCCCACGAGAACACCGAGGTGACCGAGCTGCCCGTGCACCAGGGTGCGTGGGGGCGTTCCGGGGGTGTGAACTGGGCATGACGTGGCGGGGCAGCGCCAGGCAACTTGGGGCTGCGTGTGCCTGCGACAAGGCGGCAGTCAGCAGCGTTCTTCGCAGGTGCCGCAGTGCGCGGGGTTCTGCAGCAGCCGCGATATCCCGTATGGCGCCGTCCGTCCCTCTGCCGTTGATGCCCTCGCCATGTTCATCTTGTCAAATTTAGCGCTCCTCTCTGGACGCCCACCCCTTGTGTCGCCCAACCATGCGGCACCTTGGTCGTGCCCCTGCCTGCACAGGCTCGGTGCTGTTCAACCCCCAGGGACAGCTGCACAAGGTGAGGAGGGCGCGAGAGGGGAAGCAGTGCGGGACCAGCCATGGAACCTGAAGCAGGTGCATGTTCACCAACATCCGGTATTGGGCCTATGAATGTTTACTGTTCTGCTCACTATTGCAACCGGCATGCGTTTCCCTTCTACCTTCCAGACCCTCCCTGCCGTTTGTTACCTTTCCTGCCTTCCCTTCCTTCCCTTGCGGTGCAGCTCACCAACACCGGCACTGAGCCGCTGTATGCGCTTATCCTCAGCAAGAACCTGGGCGGCACCGAGATCCTGGCTGGCTGGCCCGAGTTGCCCACCGGAGGTGCGGAGGTGGAAGGAGGGCGGGCGGCGGGAGTGCGGGAGGCCGGGAGAAGGCTACGAGCCGCAGGGCCACGTGTGAAGATGCGGTGGCGTACAGTAAAGCGACTTGCAGTAACCGTGTCACACATCGTCCTGCCTTTCGGAAGTCGAACGCCCCTTCACTCGCATGACATCATTGACATGCGTCGCCTGCCGCTAACGCCCTGGACACGGGTCCGCAGGCGTGGGCTACGTGCCTGAGCTGATGCCCTGGGAGACCTCGTGCGCGCCCGGCCACGAGCCGGACGAGTTCTACGCGGCGGCCACCACCGGCGAGGCCTTTGAGCAGCCCGCCGCGGAGGGCGAATGGACCGGCGGCGAAGATCAGCATGCCGAGCTGTGAGTGGAGGAGCTGCGACATCGCGCGTTTGGGGCCAGGGCGCAGCTGTGCTGCAGCAATCTGGACCGGGCTGCAGGGCGAATGCAGGAGCTTTGAGTAGGCTTGCAAGCGTGCATGGGGGCAGATGCTGCGAGCGGCCGAGTGGTATGTGTCTGGGCGGTCGCTGCGGGCTCATATTATTGACGAGTGTTGCGGAATATCATGCATGCTGGTGTTGTTGAATTGACGTTCTTCCTGGGTGGGCTGTGACCTCAATACTCGGGAGGCAGCCCGCTGTCGCAGTTGGTCTGGCGTCTGAAAGGCACTTCAAATGTTGTTGTGGAGGCGGCACAGCTGCACAGGGTTTGGTTGCGGTGGGGCTCAAGGTAGCCGAACGCGTTGACGCGCTGCCGATGTGCGTGTGTGCATATGGGTCGAGTGCGGCCCTGGAACAAGGGCGTGCACGGAACGAACTCGCTCCGGAAGTGATCCGCTCCCTTTTAACGAGGTTCAACGGTTGCTGGCTTCGCAGCGCACTGCTTCTTATGGGTGCATTTACGCACAGGGTGCTTGTTGCGGTGGTGTGGTTGGTGCGTGGTCGCGTTAGAGCCTTGTTTACAGCCGGATGCTAGCTGCTTCGGCCACACCTGGGCCCACCTTTCACTGCGCATCGCATGGCTGCTGCACGCTGGCAGTAGTGCAGGACCTACCGACCCTGATATTGCATGGTCTGCATGACCGTCTTGTAACTGTGCGCTGGCTTGGCTGGTTGCAGTGACGAGGGCATGATTGGCATACTAGCAGGCCGCGATTGGGTCTTACACGAAGCCAGCCATGCACGTTATTGACGCCAAAACGCATGAGGTCTGTGTATGTGCAGTACGGCGTGCCAATATCCAATGTAGAAAGACATTCTACGCCTACCGTATGTGGGGCATTGTGCACATTCATGCGCCCAATGCGTGTGATATCACGAAAACTTACGATTTAAGGTGCCCACAAACCATGCAAAGTGTTTGGGTGGACGGGGAAGAGGCGGGCACTGTATGTACCGTATTATCAACGAGCCCAACTGCCAAAGAAAGCATGCGTAGCTCAAAAGTACAAAAGGTTCAGCTTCAAGGAATGAGCTAGAGCAAGGATAGCATTTGAAACACACGCCTCGGCCGCTCGGCGGCAGAACCAATCTCCAGCCGGCGCTCACTACTTCTTGGTGGTAGCGGTAGTGGTGGTGGTGGTGGTGGTGGCCTTCTTGTCGGCCTTCTTCTTGTCCTTGTCGTCCTTCCAGAAGCCGCGCGCCAGGAGCAGACCGCCTAGGGCCGCGCTGACGGCGCCGTTGGAGTAGCCGATCTGGCAGTGCGTGGCAGTTAGGTATGGATGGGGGCGGGGGACGGAGGGGTGGGGAATTTCAGTGCCGAACCAAAAGGATGAGGTGTGGGCTTGGGTACAGACTCAGACATGTCACATATGGTGTGCGAGGAGGAAACTCCATTGCGGCACGGGGCTCAGCCGGCAGGTGGCAGAGCTAGGGCCAGTAAGGTACCGCAGCACAGCACGCAGCGGTAATGCATGCCCAGTCACACAACACAACCTGTGCGGCTGTGCAGGCGCAACGCGGTGTCAAGGTAAAAGGCCGATCCCCGATTCCCTGATTTACCTCCTTGCGCTGCGTGCCCTTGTAGGAGTTGTAGGCGCTGAGGGCACCGCAGGCAACCCAGGCCGCACCGTGCACCTTCATTGTGTCCTTCTTCAGCTGCGCGCAGCACAGACCATACCGTACACAGGTGATGCGATCGGAGATGCTGTTAAGGGCTGGGCACGGCATGCACACGTCAGCAGTTCAGCAAGGTGCTTACCTGCTTGTCGTCCGAGCGCGCAACGAGGAAGCCACTCGCGCCAGCCCTGCACATGACAACGAACGCATGTATGTATGGGTGGGCATATCTGCCATGTCGGACTGCCAAGAGGGCGGGGCAACCAGTGGCGCGGGCAGGCAGGGACAGGCAGCAACAGCGGATCAGGCACCTGTTTGCTGCTACGTACATGAACACGGTGCACTATTTGCGTCGCTCTGGACCTGTTCGGGGTTCCTATGTACCCTAGACTTCTTGCTACCCACAGCCCAGACCACACTCACATCGCGCACGCGTCTCCCCAGTAGCGCGACATCTCAGGGTTGTTCTCCCGCTTGTCCGTGAAAAAGGCCTTGTGGGTCTGTTCCAGGCCAGCTAAGCCGACAACGCCCCAGGCGCAGGTGCCGACCGAGCTGATCTGTAAGAAGAAAGCAAGCGCGATGGGTTGACAGGCACAGCGTCACATGCGTGTCGGCAATCTTGCGTGTCCAGCGCAATTTTGGCTTGCATGGAGGAAGGGTCGCGAGCTCCTACAAGATTGAAGGGCGTAATATGCCCACTTGTTGTCCGCATGGCGACGCGTCAGGCAAGAGACAGTCGCTTGCGGTTAGCTGGGCATGGTCGAATTGCTCCAAACACCGCTGCGCCATCCCAAAACGTCACACTCGTATGCTATTGCTGGTATATGTCACATGCAGTGCGTTTCCATGGGCAGAAAAGGGACGCTGCCAGCTGGGGCGCCTTCCGGAACCACGTCAGCACAAACGCAAGTCAACGCGCGGCCATGCACGAGTCCTCGCGCACGATGACACACCTGAAGCAGAACGTCGTCGTTAAACTTCGGGGCCATGGCGTCTTTGTGCGAGTTCGGGGTCCAGGGGACAAATTGAGATAGCTGAGCGCGTAAATCACTTGGTTTAGTGTACCTCTTGCGCCGAAGTAAGTTTTACGGACAACAAATACTTAAGTGAGTGCGCCTTGCAAGGTCTTAAGCGCGATTTCAGCCAACCGCCAAGTGTACGGTGCCATTGTGGCACCCTGCTGGCAAAAAGCGCTGTCGCTGTGTCGCGGAAACTAGGTGCGCGATGGGGAATGCGCCGGGCCTTAAATCTTCGGTACCCAGCTTTGTTTGTGAGGTGCTCTGCACGGCTTGAACTTGTCGCAAGATGTTCTTGCATTTCTCGTTCTCCGCACATGTAGAAGGCTCCAGTATTGTTAAGTCGTTTCAACATCCACATTAATCTTCATGGCTCGAAGGAATCTGGTGTCGGCTCCGGCTGAGCGTGCCGGCCCCCGGTGGCCAGCGCCTATGCCCCCATCGCCCAGGGAGAAGCCGACGGAAGCCCGAAAGCCCGAACCCCACGACCCGAGGAGTGCAGAGGTGCTTTCCGGGTGGCGCGCCACCGTATCTTGTGTCGGCTCCGGCATCTGTGCGTGAATTGGGGAGTTGTGCTGACAACCGCGGTCCGCGGATTGCCGGTTGTGAGTTTGGGCGGGACAGTCAAGTCAACCGTATCGCATTACACTAATTACAATGGTTGTTCCGTTATTGGCAGGAAGCACCGTCTGCCATGCAGGGTAGTGGACCTGGGTGTGGTTGGCAGTTATGTGTCTTCCGCTCAACACCCGGTTGTATAGGCGTATAGCTCTAGTGCAAGAAGAGGGATAGGAACCGCGGGTGTGGTTCGTGCCTTCCGCACTTGCAGGGAGTCGGGGCTCTGCTGTCTCTGCTGCTTTGAGTCACACGGGCTCAGGCAGGACACGGGGGCGGGACAGAAAGCCTGTGCGTGTGTGGCACAGCCGGTGGGGTTGTTCGTCCACACGGTCTGGGTATGGTGTGCAGGGCCGTAGCAGGCCTGAATACGGCTACCTGAAATTCACGTCAGGCTAGCACCCGGCGCTATGCTCTAGAACAACAACCACACGGCTTTTATACCCAGGCCGGGCACGGTTTGGTCGTTTGGGATCCTGGATCCTGGGCCAGGCCAGGCCGGATCTGGAATGCTCGTGAATGTTCGTTTCACGAGCAACACGTCATCAACGGGGCCTGCATCTAATTCCCAGCAAGGTCACTTCTGCTACACCTTCTTCTCCCTCTTGCTTGTCATCCTTCTTCGCCTTCATTTCCTTCTCCTTGTCCTCATCACCCTTTCGGTTGCCGCGCGCCAGGTGGAGCCCGCCCAGGGCCGCGCTGAAGCCCGCGGCCGTGTAGCCGGCCTGACAGGGGCGAGCCGCAGGGGTGCGTGGTGGGGGAGAAAGTTGACCGCCCAGGGCCGTCGCCCAACTGGCCGAGTGGCTGACCGTCGGATGCTAGCCCAATGCATAGATTGCATTGTTTACAAGAGGGACCTGCTGACGCAGTTCACGAGCCAGTGACGTGGAGAATGAACACCCTGCTCTGGACCCCAGGGGCGTGCCGCCTGCAATGCCGTCGGCCTACTCTAGCTCTAGTAGGCTTGCTCCTATCGGACGCTCCTCCCGCCATACCGAACATGTTACTAGGTGTCATCACTCCACCTCCTCTGCATAGAGGATGAGACGCCCAGCGGCACGCATGAGCGTATGCGGGCTGGGGTGGACACGCCAATAATATTACTATGGGGTGTGAACCCAGCTGGTATGAGGGGGAGTCTATGAACGTAGGGACTAGGGGGCGGCGCGGCGCGCAATACGAGCCCATGCGTATGCACAACACACACACCTATCGAAAGACATACACGTATCGAAAGTCAACGCGCACATTACGGAAGGCGTGCGGGCCCAGCCAGGGGGGGGGGCTGCCCTGCGCGCGACTGGGCGACTGTGCATGCAGCTGCAGTTCTCCTTGCCGCGCGACTGTTTCCTTACGGGATTGGTTCAACGTTACCCCCCCCCCGCACGACGCCCGCACACTGCCCGCCCCCATCCTCTTTCCACTAACCGCCCCCATGCCATCCGCCCCTTGCCCTTAACCCCTGCCTTGCGCCTACTCTGCCTCTTTCGCCGCCTGGGCTTGTGTGTTGACCACATGTCGCGCTTCTGGCCCGACGCTCCCTGCCTGGCGTCGGGGCTGCTTGGCTGGTCGCCAGGTAAGTCGTGGGTTTTGTTTGTCGTCTCCGCGTGCCTGTTCTGTGCTGTTGTGCGCGCCACTGAGCCCGGGCGGCGACATTTATCGCCGGCGCCGCTCACCCTGCTGCTCCACGACGCCTCGGCCCCCTCCCATAAGTATTATCGCTTGCAACTAACGCCTTTGCCTGTGCGCAACTCGTTTAACTTGGTTTGGTTTAGTTTGGGCTGGTATCGACAACCCCCCCCCCACACACACACACACAGGGACCGGGAAGGTTCAGAGCAGAAGCGCGCAACAGCCAACGCACACACCACTGTAGGCACACCAACGGCCAAGCGCACTCACATAGCGGCCGTTCACGGTGTTTACATGTGTCCGATATCCGCGTGCATCAAACCGTCCTGCAACAGCGGGGTCTTAGCGCACCAGAAGTTGCCTTGTCACTCGCCGCCCTTGGTTGGATGGCGAGGCCATGGCTTGCAGGTCTGCATCCTACAGCCTACACACCGAAGCACATGTAACTGTAAACCGTACCGACTCCCTTCATAGCACCAGACCTAAGTGCTTCATTATACGCTTATCCAACACAAGCTTCTGCCCGCGCCTCGAACCCGCCCTTCCGCATGCACAGCAACAGCTGCCGTACACCCTACTTGTTTCCTGTCGCACGTCCGTCCTGCAAACCGTTATCACGCCGCATCACAGGCCAACAACGGCACCAGCTCGCCCGATGCCCTATTGGTTACCGTATCCACGTTCCGCAAAAGCCCCCACCGTGGTGCCTGCTGCTCGCCTGTGCCCGCTGACGAGCAAGCGGTAGCAAGCCGCAGCAAGCCCTATAGCCGCTCAACACCGCGCCAAACTGGCTCCAAACACCCACGGACGCAAGAAAAGATTGCAAGTGCGCACAACCGAGTTGTCTTCAAGCCCAGGCAGTGCCATCCAACTGGGTGCTAAGCAATATGTATCCCCGAGCAAGCCGGCCCGTCTACAGCTATACGGTACTTTGAGTATTTTTCTCGCCGAAAGCAAAGACCTTCCAGCAATCCTCCAACTGCAAGTACCACGTTCCCCACGCCAACTCATTCCTGGCCTCTCACCCATGTGCGTGCGGTAGTGCACAACGTGGGTTCCTCCTCACAAACGGTCCCTTCTCCTCAATGCGAATTGCCAATCCTCCACTCCCTGGCTACACAAATGCAACCTGACACACGCCAGCCAAGGCAACGCAACCGCGTTCTCTTACGCACCAATTGGATGGCAATTCCACGTACCTACTTGATAAACCTGCAGCGGCCTCGATTCCACGCGCACGCTCCTCGCATCCACCCCCACCCCGTCAAACCCACAGGGTGCGTACAGAGTCCCAGGGACGGCGCCAGGCGTACGCCCGCTCGCACACCTGCACGTGCGCGTATTTCCGTCGAACGAATACCCCAACATCACACTCACACTCACGTACACGCACACGTGCAGACACACACACAAGCACACTCGAGGGCACGTATCCCCATTCGCTTGTCCACCAACAGCATCCTTCCCATCTCATTGTCGCAGGCAATCCACCGCCACCTTCCACAATGCGCTTCAAGTTCAAGTACCCGCATTACCGGTTAACGCTCCAACCCACCCCCCGTTCGCCCTACACCGCCGGTGCACTACATACATTTGGCACAATTTGATTCCAAGCACCATGCTAGAAAGCATGCCTCCGAAACACTGCGTGAGAAAGCCAACTCGCATAAACACTGTGTGTACGCGTCTAAGACTGACCCCTGCGTCCCGCGCAGATGGAGCAGAGAGCCCTTGCGCCGTCAGGCTGGGTGACACGTGCACTCATGCGCGGCACAGCCGCTAAACAGCGTGCGTGCGATACTGCCATGTAAAGCGCCCCCGCCTACCCTCACCCTGGTCTATCATTGACCAACAAATCGCAATATCAAATGCGTGCAATTAGCCAACTGTGGATCCTGAAAGCGGTTCCGTGGCTACCCGCAGCCTCGCCAACGAATTCGCCGGATGCAGCGTGTGCCCTCGCAAGCCTCAAATGTCGAAAAGCAACGACACGCCAGTGCCTGGAGTTCATCTGCTAAGCTCCACGAGCCCTTCAAACATGCCTAGCCCTCGCGCCGTGTCAAATTGTTATCAGTAACATCTTGTGCAGCCCCAATCCTCACGCACGTCGCTAATGTTATCTCAGCAAAGATGTCCTCACACTCGACTTATCCCAGCAAACTCAGTGTTCCCATGCTGCACAAGTTGCAGCAGAAGTGCCAAGGACTCTTGTGTCCCGTTTGCATCTGCACTCCGTCTACTCGCCCGCAAAGGTCTGGGGGCTTGTCGCCCGCTTCGCCCTACCACCTGTCCATGTACACGCTCAGCTCGTACCGCAGCGGCACACAGGCCGTTAAACTGTCGACAAGGAATGTCTGAGGCCGCAAGCGTCTACCTCATCTCCCGGACATAGCCGGGGTCGGTTCGTACAGGCAAACTGTCGAACACCATCAGGCACATCAACCATAGCGTGGCCACAAGCCGCACTCTTGACACGCACACATGCACACACAGGCACAGTGCACGCACGTTAGCGCCGCTGGTAAGAATCCTATGTCGCCCTATGTCATGTAGGGGCTTACCAAAACACAAGCTCCGGCACGAAGCAAAAGCGCTGTTAATGTGCAAGGGTATGTGCCGTAAGTCTCTCCGGTGCTCGTCCCCACTGGCGGCTGCCAGACCGGCCGTTGACGCATCTTTGAGGGGGCGGTGGACGAGCACGCTCGCCCAACAACGAGTGTGCTAGATAAGGCACAAGAATCAACATTTTTTAATACTTCAACTTGGATAATACGACAGATCAACAGTGCATACGGGAAGGAGGTGCCCGCTGCTGACGCACAACAAAATGACAGCAACCGGTAACAAGCCACCTCCCCCCCACCCACATGCCATGCCCGAGCAACAATGCACCGATGTAGTGCTTGCAATTTATTGAGAACTAATTGGCCGTGCACAGGGCCCGCTCTTCCTTGTATCAGAATGTATGTGTGTCAATCATATATTTCAATAAGAACGAGAAGTGCCGGGCGTTGTCGTAGGCTGCAAGCTGTGCGCGGCGCGACGTAGCTCCTCGTTGACGGCTCCGGAACGAAATGCATGCCCGAGCGAAGCTACCCGCCATGCGCGCTCCTTGCAGCAGCAAATGCAGCACAGTCAAACAGTAAATAATCGCGCGGTGCAGCAATCCTGAGGTACGGTACGCAATCCCGCGGCGCGGCAGTCCCACTCCTGAGGCGCAGCTCATCCTCAGTGGGCGCGCGGCCGCTTCTGCATCAGCTGCTCCGCCTCCATGTTGAAGTTAGCGAACATAAGTTCGGCATCCGTCGCGCCGGCGGCGGCCGCGGCATGCTGAGCCGCCGGCGCGGCAAAGCTGGTGGCGAGCGCCACGGGTGCGGCCGTCGCCAGACTGCCGCCGCTTGTAAGGGCCATGCCGGTGGCACCCGCCGCCGGCGGGAAGCTGTGCCCGCCGCCCGGCGGCAGCATCTGCATCTGCATCGCCGCTGCAGCTGCTTGCTGCTCCTGCTGCTGCCGTGCGGCCTGCTGCTGCAGCTCGCGCTGCGCCAGCGCCGCCTGCACCCATGCCTTGAGCGCAGCGGGCTCGTACGACAATGCCGCGGCCACTGCAGCCGCCGCCGGCGGCGCGGCGGCCGAGCTGGTTGTGGTGGCGGCGGTGGTTGTGGGTGTAGTGGGCGCCAGTTCGAAGACGTCGTGGACGGTGCCGTCCGCGCCAGTCGTGACAGAGGCGTTGCGAATCTGCGTACGCACACAGCAGGATCCGTGGTATCACATGGAAGCCCGCACGCGGTTGGCCACAATAATGGTAGGTGCTGCCTGCCTGTCTGTACTGCCGCCGCCAGTGCGAAGTTAAAAAGCCTCAAGCCCTCACGCACGCACCTGCAGCGGCAGCTCTTTCAACGCGCCCACGATGTCGCTCAACAGCCCGCGCCGGTCGCGGCACTCAATCTGCGCACATAAAAGAACACGCGTGCAAAGGATATCGATGTCACCATGTTGGGGCATAAAGAAGCAGCCGACCGCAGTGGCGGTGTGCGGCCGCTGTGCAGGGTGGCAGCCATGGTTGGCCAAAGGCAGTTTGAGTTCTAGCATCACGTCACACAACAGCAGCACAGCATATGAATACACGCACACTTGCCTGCACATAGTAGCAGTCCGGGCCGCGCTTTACTATCACGTGGCTTTGGCCGGCCGCCAGCTGCTGTAACACAGCAGAACGACCAAATGGGTAGGGTGCAGGTCAGTTGTGACTTGTGAGGTGTTCGCGGCCCGGCCCCACACCTTGAGAGCCACACACATGCCGCATCAACTCGGGTGCGCACTCCATGTGCCCATGCCACCCCAAGACTCACATTTGCAGCTGCACCCGGGGGAGGCGAGGGTGCTGGCGACGGCGCGTCCCTGCAAGCAGCATTCGAGGTTGGAGAGAGTTGATGGTTATTTCCTGTGAACGATTCGGACGCATGCATGTTGCGGCCGTGGTTCACACGTGTATTGTTTCTTTCTTGTGGCGGAACGTCTATGCGTGAGTTATCATCACCTGGTCGGCGTGGGCCCACTAATGGAGAGCGGCGGAGGCGGCGACCCGCCAGTGCGGCCGCGGCCTTCACCAGCCGAAGGCCCGAGCACATCTGTTACGCTGCCGAGCAGTAACTGCGAATGATGAAGTGCCGAACAACCAAAAAGCAAACGGGAGTAGCGGGAGTGAGGCTAGGGCGGGCGTAGGAAAGGGCGGCACCAACCTCAGACTGCACAAGCCATGAACGTGTGCTTGTGGGCAGCAGCAGCAAGGCACCCTGCCTCCATAGGCAGGTCCTTCAACCGTACAGCAAGTGCAAGCGCTAGCAAGTGTCAATGTCAGCACTCCAGCCGTGTTTTTTGTGGCACGCCCGTCACATGCCCCATCCGCACACATGCACCCACCTGCTGCTTCAGCGCCCGCACCAGGGCAACTGTGTCCGCCAGCACCGCATGTTTGGGCCGGTTGCGCTCAGCCGCCGCGCCGCCCTCCGCCGCCGCCGCCGCGGCTGCGGCGGCCGCCGCCGCGCCGCCCGCGGGCTCCGCTTGGGGCGGCACCAGGCAGCGCAGCTGCAGCAGGGCGCAGCGGGAGGCAACAGTGAGGCGATGTATGGGCCAGGGTGTTCTCTCTCTCAGAAGGCATGTTCCAAGGGCCGACGGCGCGGACGTACAAAGGGCCGGAACGTGTCTGCATGCGCACGCGGCCATACACTCGTGCGCCCATGCGAGCCTGTGCTCCATAGGAGCACAACTCTCCCCATCAGTTCGTGACCCTCCCCGTATGCGACTGCCGCCGCATGCAGCTAGCTCAAGTCACCCACCTCATCGATCAGGCTGTTCAGGCGGTCGCGTCGCTGCTTCTCCACCGCTGAGTGGCTCACGCCCGCAGCCCCCGCCGCAGTCGTCGCCAGTCCCCGCTCATTGCCGCCGGACCGCGGTGACGCAAGCGAGGCGCCGGCAGCCGCCGCCGCTGCGGCGAATGCCGCAAGCGAATGGTTTGATGCTGCAGGGGGTGCCGAGCGTGACGAACCGGCTGCGGCTGCCGCAGAGGCCTCCAGAGAATTGCGCGCCACAGCTGCGGCCGCAGCCGCGGCGTAGGCCGCTGCAGAGGCCACTGCCGCGTGGGCGTCTGTTGCGGCGCCCAATCCAGACGTGCCTGTATGTGTGCGTGAGGATATGGCGTAGCTCAGGTGCGTGCCACGGGGCAATGGGATTGTCATTGGGAGGGGGGTGCATTGAGCGAGGGGGGAGTGTGCAATGACGAGGTAAGGATGAGGCTAGGCCATATAGAATGTGCAGTCACACTGACCCGCGCGGTCACCTGTGGCGGCGGGCAGGGATGCGGCGCGCAGCATCTGGTGCAGCGCCTGCTGCTGCTGCAGGTGCAGGTGCTGCAGGTGCTGCTGCAGCAGGAGCTGCTGCGCCTGCTGCGACGGCGTCTGTGCCTGCAGCTGTAGCTGCGGCTGTGGCGAGGTTCCGGCTGCAGGCGGCCCCGCGAGTAGCGCCGCGGGGTGTGTGGCAGCTGTCGCCACCACCGGAGTGGGCATGGCAAGCGCGGGGTGCTGCTGCTGCGGCCCGGCGTTGCTAGCAGCCATAGCTGAAGTAGCGGGCGCGAAGCACATGCCGGCAGCCAGGCTGGCATTGGTGGCGAATGGCGGCACGCCGGCATCGCTGGGTTGCGTCGGGCTGCCAAACGTCATCGCGCTTAGGGCCGCTGCGGGGCCGGGAACCGGCCACGCCGTGGGCGCGGCGGGCGCCGCGAGCGCGACCGCGGTCGGGTGCTCAGGCTTGGCTGGGCCCAGCAGGTTGGGGTGCACCAGCTGCGCTTCAACAACTGGCGGTGTGCCGAGCTGTGGCGAGGGCATTCGAGCGGTCCCGCCGCTCGCGGCCTGGCCCTCGCTAGAGCTGGCCTGCGTTGCGGAAAAGCGGCAATGCCCTCAAAACGCTCAAGCGCCTACAGTTGGCAAGCTCCGGAATGCCCAAGGACTCGCAAGGCTGTGATCTCGTACGCAACATACCGGAATACTCACACCCGAGAGCGCTCACCGGTTGGCCACTGCCAGCGTTTTCGGTCCGCGTGGAAGTTGGCGCGTCGGGCTGTTCTTGCACAAAGCTGCCTCCAAACGGCGGCTCTTCATTGAACACATTCAACAGGTCCTGAAGGAGGTCTTGCGAGTCGCCACCGAGCACGCTGGCGAGGTGTGTGTCGGCTTCTGTCGCGCAGACCGCGTCCTCCAGCTCCATTTTGAACATCTCCATGTTCAACCTAAGTCTTCTTGTATGCAGAAATTACTGTTGATGTGAAAGCTGGAGGAAGAGCAGGGAAAAAACAAGCCGAGGCTGCCGAAGTACATGCTCCTGTGCCAATGGCCTCGCCTATTGTCCTGAATTCGTGACCATACGGTGCTTCATACTCATACGATCCTAAATCGTGGTGACGAGATATCCCCGTGGGTACATTGCACGAAAGAACCTGCTCCTGGCTTGTGGTTTCGCGCGCTGGCCGCTGAATCTATGCCTGAGCAGGTGATACTTAAATGTTTAGCTGCAGGCATCTCAGGCAAAAGGTGCGTGGTTCAAGTCAAAAGGGAAAAACCGACGCATCATGGGAGCCCCGTGCGCGCGCGGGCATCTTGTTCCGCGTTTCACTGTGCGAACCTCCACACATAAGCTAAAATCAGATCTCAACATCATGCGCTACTTAGGCTGAGGAGCGCTGCTGTGTGCGTCGGGCGCGATAGCGCAATGACTAACGGCGTGGACAAGCAAGGAAACTACGGCTCTAAAAGTGCTATTCCGCACTAATGAAGGAGTAATGGCGTAGGTATGCAAAAGAAGTTCAGCCATCCGCCGAGGCCTGCTGGCTTATGGCGCATGTGACAGGAGGCCTTGCCGTAACCCGCAGGGGCGGGACTATGGATGGCTCCAGGCAGCCGCCACAGCCCGGCAGTAACTTATTAAGCGTGCCGCACAACGGCAAGATTAGATAGCTACATTGAGCACGCAGGGCGGCGAATAGCATAGAGACTTGGGAAGTTACAATCTGAAATCACGAACCGGAGCTCCTGCACGCGTCGCATCCTTTCAAGCGGGCGTGTAGTAAGATAATCATGTAGGTTCAGGTCTAAATTGCTTGGGTTTCGGTGGGCCACGCATTTGTCAGCCAAATTGCGAGGCCATTTCAGGGCTTCCTTGCTTTCTCGCTCACCAGCTGCGCGCCCTCACACAGGGGTTTCCAAGTGTCAAGTATCACAAGTATCGCTTGAGCAGCGGAGCGGCTTTGGAGCACCAAACCTTCAGCAGCAGGCCGCACCAATCACCGCTCGAGGATTCAAAGTACAAGGGTGCGTTGCGGGCGGTGTACAACAGTGCACGTTCAGAACTCGGGATTGCCTTATGCTGCCTCGGTATTGCCTTATACTGCACTGCCGTTTGCAGGTTTTGCAACCTGCAACCCGCAGCAGGAACACACGTGTGCATACCCGGAGCCCCAACAACTCACGCCCGCGCGGCCTCACTCGGCGTCAGTGGAGTCTCAGTCTTCGAGCGGGCGCCTACTCATAAATGACCACGCGCGAGACAGCAGCGGTTTTCAATGCGATGGAGGCTTTCTGGAACGGGGCACTGGACGTCGCGGGCGACGACACGCCTTCCGCCGGCGCGCAGGGGTCAGGCACGCCAGGCCCCGCCGCCACCGCCGCTGCCAGCGGCCGGCGGCACCTCCTGCTGTTGGGCGCTCCATCATCACAACGAACACGACCGTGAGTGACTTGATCGCTGGCATACTGCAAACCCGGTAGGCTATCATACGCATATGTCCCGCCCTTACTTGAGGGTTGTGCTCAGATTTGATCACCTTGCTTGGGGCGCGCAACGCCTTACTTCAACATCGGGCTGTTTGGGCGGGCCGGCCGTGCACTTGCCGCACCTGTCATGCGGGCACCCCATGCACGCCCTCGCACGCAGTAGTTTGCTATCTCGGCTCCGAGCATCCCTGCTGGTGCTCAGTCCGCCGGACCCGCCGGACCCCGCCCTACCTGACACCGCTTCCTCTTCATTAAGCATAAGTGCAACCCCGCCCCCGCCCCCTGCCCCCCGCCACGGTCTACAGGGCCATTCCACATCGATCACATAAGGGCACCACCACCACCAACACCGCCACCACCAGCGGCGGCAGCGGCGGCACCGCCGGCGGTACGGCAGCAGCGGACGCCGCTTTCGGTGGCGGCGGCGACGATGCCCCCGCAGCTGCTGCTGGGGGCCACGCGCAGCGCCTGATGTGCCTGGGTAACGCGAGCGGCGGCTACAGCAGGAGCCTGATGCCTCCCGATAGCAGCAGCTGCGGCCGCCGCGGCGGCGCGATCTCAGTGGCAGCAGCACTGGCGGCAACAGTGCCACCTGTCGCGGCCCCGGCGGCAGCGGCAGAACTTGGTGAGGGCGGTAGCGCACGCAATGGAGAGGACGGCATTGCTTTCTCCAACAGCACTGCCGGCGGCGGCGGCAGCTGCGGCTCCTCCTCCGCCTGGCCGTTATACCTGCTTGACTCGGGCTATCTTGCAGACATGCTGCAACAGCAGTCCTTACGCAGCCTTGACAACAACAGCAGCAGCGCCCCCAGAGCCGACAGCGGCATTGGCGACTTTTACTTAAGTAGCCGCAGCACTGGCCGCGGCGGCATGGATAGCGACGGCCCAGCAGTCGGCAAGCACGCCGCCACTACCACGGCCACTGCTGCCACAACCGACGGCTCTGAGGCTGCGCTCGGCAGCGGCGACGGCAGCGGCGACGACGGCGCCGATGGCGACGTCGGCGGCGGCAATGCTGGTGATGATGATGGCGGAGCCATGGGCGCGTCCGTGTCCGCCGCCGCTGTGGCGATTCCGCGACAGCTGCAGCGGCCGTTTGCGGCGGCGGCGACGGCTGTGTCAGTAGTGGCAGAGCTCTGGAACCGCGATCGCAACGGCGGCGGCGGCGGTCTAGGTGGTCAACCATCATCACCCAAGCCCCGATCTGCCGCCGCTCCATTGTCAGCCTCTCCTAAGCCGCCGCCGCTGCCACAGGTGTACAAGCCGCTGCAGTTTCTTTTCGCGCCGCCTGTCACGGCGGCTGCGTCCGCAACTACTGCCGCCGCCGACACTGCTACTGCCACGGGTGCTGCCACGGCGGCTACTGCCGCCGTCGCCAGCGGGCTGTTGGACATCATTGCAGAGCTGGACACGATGCGGCAAGAGGCAGCCGCAGTAGCTGCTACAGCCGCTACTGCCGGGCCCCTCAGCGCCCTGCGGGGCCTGCAGCACTGTAGCCTGGGCAGCGACGGGCGCAGCCGTGGCAGTAGCAGCGCAGGGATGGTCACCGTAATGGACGGCGGCAGTTGCAGTAGTAACGGCGGCGGAGGTAGCGGAAGTCCGGCCACAACGGTGCTGGTGCCGGCGGGTCTGCTTTCCTTGGCGTCTGTGGAGGGAGCAGCAGCAGTAGCTGCACCATTGATGACAGGCATGGAGCCTTCCGCGGGCCCGGCGGCGGCGGCCGGCAATACCGACAACGCTGGCGCCGCGCTCGCTTCCAGCAGCGTGGATCCTTCCGCTTCATCTCGTCCGAATGTTGCCGCAAAGAATGCTCTCCGCGCGAACAGCAGCAGCAGCGGCGGCTGGACTGCTGTCCGGGGCGCAATGGGCGCAATCAGCGAAAGGCGCATGGCCAAGGCCCAGACGAAGACCAAGACGCTAGCGGTGGTCCCGGCCCCGGCGGCAGCAAAAGCCAGTGGCCGTAACCGGCGCTAGAACGTACATACGTATGGCAGTGCCCGCAACATAGCTTGGACTCAAACCCACGAGCGACGCGCAAAGCACAACTCGCTCCCTCGATGCATGACGCCTGAAACCTAACAGTATCTTGAACGGGGTGAGGGTGAGGTCGGTCAAACACGCACGGATGGAAGACACGATCTGCTGATGTCATAAAAGCACAACAATGTGATTGCGCTTGGTTGGCGGGCGCAAGACATGCAGCTGCAGTTGCTTGAACGCGATGGCACTGCTGTAAGCAAGTTAGCTGAAGTTTCATCCAGCCTGTGTTATGGGTGCGGTATATGTACTATTTGGCAAGCAATTGCTGCCATGCATAGAATCTTACGACAGAATCTGTCTCGTGTTGCATACCGTAATCTTGAGATGCATATATATGTGGCCAAGAAGTTGGAGCGCTGGGACGTCGTCTGGGATCGTCGATGTTTGCTTGGGTGTTTGGGGTGGGGTATGGGTGTGGTGTGAGAGGGTGTGAGTGTGTGTGGGGGGGGGGCGGGGGGGATTGTAGATAGATACCAGCAGCCCAAACTAAACCGAACCCAATGCAACAGAGCGAGGAGGAGCGAGAGCGTGGCCTCCGCTTTGACAACGCGGGTTACTTCACTCCAGAACCCAAAGCAAGTGAACCCACCCGGGAGAGCGTGCCGGCGCGTGAAGATGTATGTGTGTCCATCGTGCCTAACGCACCTGTTTACTGCCTGCTGGAGCACTGCACGTACAGTACATATACGCGTTATTATTTTTGAGGTCGTAACGAAATGGATTATTGTTTGGGCAGCCTCTGCTTGCTTGCAACGTGGCCACTCAATCGGCCAGACATGCTCACGCTAATGCATGGGTGTCTGCATCTCCTGCTGCATGCATGCCACAGGACGAAGCAGGTTTTGGGGTTGCGCAACTCGGGTCAATCAAGGATACGTTTGACTGGAATGGCTGCCCGGGGAGGGTGCTCGGGCTGGGTGCATGGCCGGCTTTCCTGAGGGCTTTCTTTCGTGGAACCCGGCAATGGTTGGTGTGATGGGTGGGTGGGACTACTGCATGCTGTACGTGGGAGCGAGGTGGTGCAATTATGGATGTGGGTAAAGGGTGCGTGTACTGACGTATCACATCATCACATGTCTCTTATCGATGAGGCATGGGTCTGCTGCGTGCGGGGTGTCATTGATTGGCGTAAACTGCTGGCGGAAAGGGTTGCGAACATCATCAGGCGGCGCTTTAACTCATCGTGTGTGTGTGAAGTAAGGACCCAACTATTGAAGCAGGTCGGGGACCCCCCTCGGCCCAGAAAGCTCAGAAGCTTGCTGTATCACTCATGGCCCGGCGCGTCAGGCATAGCCGGGCTTCGCAGCTGCGGTATGTGGATAGGGCGTATTGGCACTACTGTTGCGGTTTACCGTAGCAGTGGCTGGATGGACGGAACCGTATTTCCGTAAACACATCCACACAGACGTTTTAATGTCTTGGCGAACTTGGTGGCCCACCGTGGGTCTGTCCCTTATCAACAATTCAACACTAGATAGCTACATCCCATGATTCCCATCCCTCGGTGCGCCTGTCAAAGCCATCCCAGCAGGTGAGCCCCCTGGTTGGTTCTTGTACTGGGGTACATCACTAGCTATATACATCCTTTACAATGATGGTTGCAAGCATTGGGCCTCTGAAGCATACCATCCATCAATCCTGTCATGGGCTACATACCGGTATATACATACACACGGCCCGGAGCAAGTAAAGGGCTTCACAGGCCCGGAGCCAACCATGGGGCCTTGCTTACTTGCTGCCGACTCTTCTCAAGCATCTACCGCTCAGCTGCAAAAATATCTGCAAACGTTAGGCCTACCGAACGACAAACGACTCACTCGTGCCAGCTAGCATCCGGGGCTCGTGTCGGTGACTCATGTACGCACCTGCTGAGGCGCTCCAACCCCATACTCTTCACAAGTGCCATGACGCGCCTCTTTGTTTCCCATCATGCAGAGAACGTACGGGTTGTAACTGCATGCGAATACCGTAAAAGAATGTACCGTAGTAGACAGCCTACTCTCGTGCCGCCTGCAAGCCCACTCCGCCGTCCGCTCTGGTCTACGTACGCATTCGTTCCCACCACACTCGTCATTAACAGCGCCCTAGACCACTACGTAAACAGCGCAAACCGCATGAATGAATGCCTCCGGGGGCACGGTTAGCACGGTTGTCAACCCCATGTATATGCGCAAGCAACTACTCAAGGCAAGCAAGCGGAGTCACTCATCACAACGTACAGTGAGCGCGCGACAAGCAAGGCAACGGGCCGTAGGTCCCAGCAGTCGGACCACTGCCCATCAACCCGCGGCCCTGAAACACAAACTCGACGCAGGTAGGGCGTGCCTTAGCACGTCCATGTCAAGCAATACCTAGATGAGGCAGTAGCGATCCGACCCGCATGCTGCGAACTTGGGCCTGCTCGCTCGCAAGTAGGCAATTGGCACCCGGCCGGGCGCCGAACGCCATGCATGCAGACATACATGTGAAGTCGGCTCGCTTATGATACTTCTGCCGCACATCTGGGCGACAACAAATGACCTCAGCCCCAATCCCGGTCGTGCCTCATGTCCGTGTGAACACGCATGCGCATCCCAGCACGTGCACACGCACGGCGCGGCAGACCCATTCCATGCGCCCGCCCTCCTGTGCATGCCGCAAGGTCCCATCCATGCAAACAGCTCTCGAGCTCAAACTGGTAGAGATGGTCGCAACCCACCGTACGTACACGTGTAGCATGGGTGCGTGCGGAAAGTTTGCGCCTTCTTGCCAACTGCCTTGACGGAAAATTGTCCTGCATCACCTAGTATAGCTAATGCAACTATAACCCATTCCATCTCCGCCGGCCATGAATCGACTGGCAGCAGGCAAGCAACGTTTAAACAGCTGCAACCCATCCCCATACATCCACCAACTGGTACGAGAAAAGTCTCCGGGCGAACCAACGTACGTCTAATGACATTAGTGGGGGCCGCTGCATACGTTGCAAAACAATCATCAACTCACGTCGTCACACGGCACTGCCGCAGAAATAAGTATCTGTGAACCATCCAGAGCCTAGATAGACAAGTCTTCGTTGCGGTCTGAGGGCTATCACGGCCGCATGCATGGATTCGCGGGGACACGCAGCCGCAAGTAATATCATGTACACGCCGTTCCCCATCCTCCAGGCACGTAGGTCAGACAGAGTCGTCAGCTGACATACACTAGGATGACTCGCAGCGGTAGAGGCACCCCGCGTCATGTAACCCGTCCCGTCACCGCTCCATCCTGCATGCATTAGACCCCTGGCTCATTAACGTGTAGCGTGGCAGGAGCCTGCTGCGATGCATGCACTGCTGGTCGTGCGCTTTAGGGAACAGCATGTATGCACGAGCGAGCTACCGGTACGAAATGTACCGTACATCGCCCAGCAGCTAGCCTTTATTTCACACCCCTACCTAACAGATATACACTTGCCGTAGACTGCACATTCGTTCCAGCAACACCTGCCATTTGCAGCTTGCAGTGCGTGCATGACCACGACAAATACACGCGTATGTTGGTTCCGCAACCCCTGCATTGCTGATGCTCGCACTGCGATGCCAAAAATACTAAGGATATTCTAGGCAGCAGAGCCTCAACGAACCCAACCCAACCCTCTGGACAGTATTATACGGCGCCACCCCGGCGCGCAGCGCGCAACCTGCCCACATTCATAGCACACCTTCACATCCCCGAAGAAGAGACGTACGTAGTGGTACATAATTAACCATTGGCGCTTTGCTTCCTTGGCGGCAACGCCGCCAATTTTTTTATGGCTTGGTGGCAACCATACTTGGGCGGCGGCGTGCACGCATACATCCCGCCTCACCGAGCCACGCACAGTGCGTCACCGCAAGTGCGCGATTGTCAGCTGTCGCATGAGCGCAATCAAAATACTACTGTACAAGCAAGTCAAGTACGTAACAGACGAAATTCCCCTGACTGGCCGCGCACTCGGTCTCAGGTCAGCCAGCTACTGATGATTCTGATATATCCGCCCGCGGACCGGGTGCATAGCTCAGGTATGAGGGCGAGCGAGGCGGCAAGGCGGCCAGGCGGGCGCCAGCCGGAGCGCCAGCGACTCATGTATGATCACGCGTGGGCCCTACTGCCGCCCCGCGGCTTGCCTCCGCGCATGGTACCCTCCAGGACGTCGCCGCCGCGGCGTCCGCGGTGCGCGCTGCTGTGACAACACAGCAGCTCTGCGCTGTTGGTCGCGGACTGCAGAAAGTCGCTCTGGAGCGAGGGCGAATTCGCGAGCGAGCTGGAGCCGTAGCTGGTGGTGTAGAAGTCTCTTCCCTCGGTAGCGGAAGCAGCTACAGGTAGGGCGCATGAAGAATGTCTGTTAGCTGATTGTAACATCGCGTGCGAGTATCGGCTTGCTGCGAGTGCGCGCACGCGCGTAACGCTTGCTTGTTAAGCGTGCGTGCGGCCATACATGTTGATTGAGCTGGAATACAGTACCAGCAAGGCAGGTTCCGCGGAAAGTGTGCGATGTATTCTAGAAGCCAGCTGATTATTTGACACACACAGCTGACAGCGCGCGAGCAAGAAGCACCACAACTAAAGCGGGCTCCGTTGGAGAAAGCGTGCGCACGTGCGCTGGTCGAGCGCCAGCACCGCTGTGCCCCGTTTGCCCAGCTCACCTTCCAAAGAAACAGTTATGAAATCATTGTATTCGCCTAACTGGAGCTGCCACCCTAGGGACGGCGAGGTCGCCTCCGAGCGGGCGAGGTCACCTCCGAGTCCGAGCCGCAGCCCAAAGCTGCCGACAAGTGGAATACTCGACACCAATGACACCAGCATCAGTGTTGTGCTCAAATCAGCTGCAGCTGCTGACTGCGGTGGGCTGATGTCGCCGACACGGAAACCCTTGCAAGCTTAGCTGCCGCAAGGAGTTGATCCTTAGAATGAGTGGCTTGCACCTTATGATGGTGCGTGTATGCGTCAAGAAGAGCGGCGGCGAAAAGACTGCGACAATTTTGTCCCTTGGTCTCACGTTCGCAAGAGTAATGAAGCAGTGTTGAAAGCGCACGTCAACAGCGCGGGTACTTCAAACACGCCGTTTAGCACTTGATCGACAGGGTGTCGTAAGCGATTGGCCTCGAGGTCCCCTTACTCATGATCATAGTCCTCTTGCGCTTGCATAATGCATCAAAGTCATTGGCCGTTGAGTCCTGGGGCCTTCTATGACGCCGGAAGGCCCCGCAGCACCCTGCCATTGTCTCGGCACAACACCCAAGACCACGACAACCCCCGCCCATTTGTTCCCCACTCCTTCCTGTTAACCTCCTCCATGTGATTTGTGTGTCGCGGCATCCCCGGCCCGTGCTCCGTTCCAACTGCATCAAAGCAATCCACCTCAACTGCCAGCAGTTCAATCGTGCCGGTTCCTCCTCCTCACCATCCGCTCCGCTCCTCCCTCCTCGCTCCTCACTCCACACCCGCCGCATCCAGCGCCGCGCGGCCCTTGTTGCCCTTGGGCATCTTCTTGGCGTCCTCCATGATGTCCTTCTTGTTGTAGTAGTGCGGCGCGATCTCCACCAGCCACTCGGGCTTGATCTCTGACACGGTGCGCATGAACTCCTTGGACGTCAGCACCAGCTCGTGATACACCACCCAGCGCGGCAGCAGCTGCGGTGCGACGGCATGAGCGGTGAGCAGATGTAAAAGAGGTCAAGGGCATAGCCAAGGCATGTGAGACAGCGATGACGGGGGTTTGGACGGGGATGAGTGGAGATGTGCATAGCGTGCTTGGCGCAACGCGCCTGCGTGAGCATACAGCTTCCCTCCAACCCAGTTCACTTCTTGCGCACACGTCCTCAACCCGCTTCACCTGCAGCAGGCTGGAGCTTGGGTGCAGGTGCACCGACTGCGGGTTCTTGATGGTGCGGTAGGAGCCGTCCTTCTGCAGCCGCGCCGTGTGGTAGAAGAAGCCACTGGCGATCGCCTGTGCGCGCATACCGAATAGGTTGGTGCGGGCATATGCAAGACGTAAGGAAAGGGCATGGTGTGACTCATTAGGTGGGAAATGTTGACGGCAGCTGTACCAGGATACATGTGTGCCCGAGTGCGGTCAATTGCATTTAGCCGCAGCCGTGCGACTACCCGACCGCCTGCCATGGGCCACCGCCATGCCACCGTCAGGTCGCGCACCTTCCGAATGGAGTCATGCTCGCTGGAGTCGCCCACCATCTCAATCTCCACACGCTCCATCAAGCCTGGTTGGCGCAAGCAACAGAACACACACACATTACGTGTGCACGTGAGCGAAACGTCGAGGCCTAGACGGCCATGCACGCGGTCAGCGACACGGCTTCAGACGGTTTTCACAGTTGTACCTCTGTCGCATGGACACACGCTTGCACATGCTCGACTCACCCACGAGCTGGTCGCGAATGTCGCGAGCGCGCTTCATGGAGCGGACCTGCACAGGAGAAGCAAACGCAGCTTCAGGTACGTGGCTGCACAGCCTGTGGGCAGGCCTGGCAGCCGTGGAATCTCACAGATGGCAACAGCGTCGCCTTGCACACACGTGCGCACAAGCAAGCACCCCCCGCTTCGTCTTCGCCTTCGCATGTACCGCGCCTGCCCCCCGCCTGCCCACGGACACCGACCTGCACGTAGTTCTCGAAGCACCACTGCGTGCTGAAGTTGCTCTCCGCCCAGCCGTCATACACGGACATGAGCGCGATGTGGTCGCCCACGCCGCCGCGCGAGAAATTCTTGTGCGCGTTGTCCGCGAACACTGCCTTGTCCTGTGTGATTGTAATGTGTGTGAGATGGTGATATGGTAGATTGCATGGTAACAGCCCCAGCCTGCGCGATGACCCCAGTCCCACCTTTGGCCGGTAGAAAATGGACGAGCCCACTGACACCATGGCACACACGGTGGCGATCTGCTCCGACACCTGGATGTGATTGGGGGAAAGCAACACGCATGCAGCGTTCAGTCATGCCTCCTGCGGACAGGGTCCCCGCCGTAGCCCCAACATGTCCCTCCTCGCAGCCTTATGTCCCCACTGCCACACGGCCACGCCTTGTTTCCTGGGCGCCTTCCGTTCGCCTCCCACCTTGTAGGTCTCCGAGGCGATGAGCGTCTTGGCCAGCATGGGGTCCAGAGGAAACTCGGCCATGCGGCGGCCCAGCTTGGTCAGCTCACCCCTGGAGTGGACGGGTGGGCGGGCGGGCAGGTGCGTGGGGAAGGTAGGAGAAGACGGGAGGGAAGGACGCATGCGAATACAGGTGAGCCCCACATCCCCTTCCGTGACAGCCCCCACCCCCACCCCCACCCCACCCCCACCCCCAGCCACGCTCTCCTCCTCGCTCTTTTGCATTGGGTTCCGTTTGGGCTGGTATCTTCAACACCCCTCCTCCCACAATGGCAAACCGACGACACGAGAACCCAACCATCCTCAAGCTCGGGCAGCCCACCCCTTCCCGCTTCCTCATCCTCACTTGTCGTTGAGCGCCCCCAGCGCGTACAGTTGCTCCAGCGCGCGCAGCAGCGTCTCGGCAGGCGGCGGGTCCATGAAGTCAAAGTTCATGAGGTCGTGGATGCCCAGCGACTTGAGCATCAGCACCACATTGCCCAGGTTGGTCCGCTGGATCTCGGGCACTGTGTTGTCCTCCATCTCGTTCTCAAACGAGTGCGCCGTGTACAACCGGAAGCACTTGCCTGGGGAGTGCGTATGCAGTTGGGTGTGGTGTGTGTGTGTGTGTGTGTGTGTGTGTGTGTGTGTGTGTGTGTGTGTGTGTGTGTGTGTGTGTGTGTGAGAGAGTGTGTGTGTGGAATCTGTGGATGTGGGTGAGGGAGTGGGTGTGCGTGCGGGCGTGGTACGTGGGCATGGGCAGCAGTGGTGGGTGGGGGAGTGCGATCCCGGCATTCGCGAGACTGCGGGCATCACGCTCATGTCTGTTCAACAGTCTGGACTGGCAGGCAGCACGCGCTAGGGGCCCCCTTGACTCCACATTTCCGTCTGCCCCGCTCGCCCCTGCGACGCTTCCTCACCCGCCGACGTGCGTCCGGCGCGGCCCGCCCGCTGGTTGGCGCTGGCCTTGGACACGGGCGTGACCACCAGGCTCTCCATGCCCGTGCGCGGGTTGTAGCTGTTCTGCTTGGCGAAACCCGGGTCCACCACGTACCTGCAGGAGCAGCGGGCGCGAGAGAGGGTGGCCGTGAGAGGTGGGTGTCGGAGTGTGAGAGAAATGTATGGGGGTAGTTGTGGACGCGTGGAGGGTTTGGGCGCAACAGCACCAACATGCGTGTAATGCTGGCTGAGCGCAGCTGCCAAGCCACGCGCAGGTCCGCCCCCTGGGCGCCCCCTAAGCGCGCATCCTAAGTGGGAATGATGGTTGCCACGACAGCACCGCCACCACCACCACTTGCGCCCTCATCCCGCACCACGCACTTGATGCCATCGATGGTGAGACTCGTCTCGGCGATGTTTGTGGCCAGCACGACCTTGCGCGCACCCGGCGGCGTGGGCTCAAAGATCTTGGCCTGCAGCGCGGTTGCGAGTTGTTCCGCCACAAACAAGGAGCATGTTGAGCAAATGCGTGAAGTGTGATGCTCGTACCACTGAGGGCATGCCGCTTCGCATACAGTGCAGTTGTGCAGTTGGGACATGGAAGTGCACATGCATGACTTGGTTGTCACCCGCATGACAGCTCATGCATGTCGGCACACAAGAGCCCAACGCCTAACCCAGAGCTGCACATGGCCCCACCTGCAGCTCCGAGGGCAGGTTGGCGTAGATGGGGCAGATGATCATCTCCGCCAGCTGCGTGCCCTTGCCGCGCATGCGCTGCCGCAACAGCTCCTCCTGCGGATGGCAGGCAGCGTTGTTTGTGTCCCCGAAGGAGCGGTAGGAGCAGGCCACAACAATTTTAGAACACACGCCGGCACACCGGTGTACACGCGTTGTTCCCGTTCCCTTACAAGCGTTGTTCACGCGTTGTTCCCGTTCCCTTACAAGCTTTAACACGTCGTTCTGTTTCAGTTGTACAATACACACACAAACACACAACGGCACGCACCACGGCCTCGATCTCCTCCTGCCCTGTGAGGAACACCAGCACGTCGCCCTCCGGCTCCAGCACGTGGATGCGCATCACCGCCTGGATGCCGGGGCAGGGCAGGCGGGATGGGGCGGGAACACGGTAAGTGGAGGCAGGTTTGCGCGCGGGATGGTGTGTAGGCAGCGAAGGGTCGGGACAAGCCACAGGAGGCGTCCCTGCGGCGACACAGACACTCCTTTGGCTTTTACTGATTCGCCTCCTACGGCGGACATGCTCACCTGCACCGAGGCGTCTATGTAGTCGGCCTCGGGCGCCTTGGTGAAATAGATGTCCACTGGATAGCGCCGGCCCGGCACCTGCGAGCGAGCGCGAGAGTTGAGCCACACGGGATCGCTATAAAGGTAAGGGCGGATGGTGTCCGACATAGAGAATACGACATGATGCCAAGGCGCTGCAATGGCGCTGACAAGCTGCTTCTGGGCGCAGTCGCATGTCATCCGGCCGTCCACTGCCCCCTGCTGCTTCGCCGCCACCCACACCCAGCGCACTACCAACGCCGGATCCGGGGCCGGAGCCGGGGCCGCAATGCGCCGACTCGCAGCCCCAGGCTTCCCACGCCTGACGCACCTTGAAGATGGGGGCGTAGTCAAAGTACTCTGAGAACTTCTCCGCGTCCAGTGTGGCGCTGGAGATGAGCAGCTTCAGGTCGGGCCTGTGTTGCATGATGAGTTATGATGGAACGACTTTGTTGGTTGCCGAGTTGAATACGGCGATTGCGGCACGGTGGGTATTCTGTGCCATCCTGCGGCCTGGGCCCTGGGCACGAGCGTGAGTCTTTGCTCCAGCCACCAAACAGATGTCAGCACAAGGGAAGGCGACCACATACCCAGTGCAGCGATGATGCGGCCAGACGCCAGCGCACGCGCATGTCTACCTGGCTACCCCGCCCCGCGCTGCCAGGCCGCCCCGCCAGGCCGGCCCCACTCCCCCCCCCCACACACACACACACGCTCTCTCCCCCGCATCCCCCCCGCACACCCACCTGAACCGCGCAATGTCCTTGACCAGGCCGAACAGCACGTCGGTGTGCAGCGTGCGCTCGTGCGCCTCGTCAATCATCATCACGCTGCGTGGGATGGGCAGTTCGCAGTGGCAAAGCGTCAAGGGGGCACATGGCTTAGCGGAGCGACAGTTGCGCAATTTGTTTCCTTCACCCACCAACACCGTAAAACACGTGTCCACGTACACACATGTGCCCCCGGATTCCTTACTCATGGGACTTATTGGGCTTGGGCACACATCACCCACACGGGGGCGGCACGGTGCATAACATCCTTGCAGATTGTCCAAACATCCTTGCAACCCCCCAAAGCCGGCACCTGTAGGACGCCAGGTCGGGCTCTGACAGGAACTCGCGCAGCAGCATGCCGTCCGTCATGTACTTGAGGATGGTCTTGTCGGAGGTGCAGTCCTCGAAGCGGATGGAGTAGCCCACCTTGGGGGGAGCGGGGAAGGGGGGGGGTTGTAGACACCAGCCCAAATTAAACCGAACCCAACCCAGGGTGGAGGCGGCTTGATTCATTCCCAGCGGGTTGCAGATTCAGGCAGGGAGAGGGCATAGGGAACATGCGCTGGCATTGTACAACACGCGCACACCCGCAGGTTACGTGCGGCTCCACGCAGCCACACCCCGACGATGCTCACGGCAACAAATGTATTGCATTCTAAGTCCTTGACCTCCCGACCCCCCCCCCCGGACGACCGCTCATTTGGTAACGACTTCGTCTGCAAGTCTTCAGTGCATCCTGTACCGCATTTCCCAACCATCTTTGCACCCACCCACCCAAACCCCCACACACACCACCCACATACACGCACACCCGCATCCACTGTCTTTGCGCTATATTTTCCTTGTGCTCTTTAACAAACACACCTCGTTGCCCAGCTTGACGCCCATCTCGTGCGCCACACGCGCCGCCACGGACATGGCCGCCACACGGCGCGGCTGCGTGCAGCCGATCTTGCCGGCGGCGCTGTAGCCGGCCTCGTGCAGGTACTGAGGAACCTGGAGGAGGGGGAGGCAGGCAGGCAGGCGGGCGGGCAAGGGGCAGGAGACATAAGGACGCCAGGACTGTGTTTGGGAAAGCGGGCATCTAGAGGTGATGCTGGTGGCGGTGGCGGTGGCGGTGTGTGATGCGCGTCATATGCTGTACGCTCATTACCCGCGTGAGCGCGGCAAAACACCAAGACAGCACAAGCCGCGCCTTGGGCCCGGGCGCACGACGTAGTCCCCCGCGCCCCCGTGTTGCCGTGCACTGCGCACCTGCGTGGTCTTGCCCGCCCCCGTCTCGGCCACGATGATGAGGATCTGGTGCGCCTCCACCGCCTCCAGCAGCGCGTCGCGGTAGGGGTGCACCGGCAGCTGGCGGCGGCCCTCCTGGATGCGCTCGCGCTCCGACTTGGCGCTGTGTGCCAGAAAAAGGCAAGACGAAAAGGGTCAAACACACACACAGCATACACGGCGTACCTGGTGTTTACATTTCGTGTGCTCTCTGATACAGTGTGTTTGTATGTGTGTGCGTGTGCGTTTTTCTGTGTTTGATAATACAGAAGTGTGAGTAAGGGAAGGAACGCAGAGAGGTTGGGTATGCGATGCGGTGCGACGCTAGCTGTGTGTTACGTGCAGTGCAGTGCATGACAACGACGACGATGAAGCTCATGGCCGGGTCGCGCCTCCCACGCTGCCCCCAAACCCCGACGGCGCCGTGTGCCCCCACTCACGCAATCGCTCGCGCCTCCGCCTCCTTCTTCTTGCGCTCCTCTGGCGTCTCGAACAAGTCCTCAATGTTGCCTGCAGACGGGCAGCGGTGGCGGCAAGTGGATGGGCATATCTAGCTGATGGTTGGTGTGGATGTGCCACCTCCTCAATCCCGAAGCAGATCAGCTACCAGCACGACCAGCACAAGCACATCCTACACGCCTACACTTGGTCCCGCCCAGCCCCGCCCAGCCCCGCCCTGCCTACCCAAATGCCCTTACTCCCCCCGTACCCCTCCCGCCCCTCTCACCCGCCAGCATGTCAGCCTTGACGAAGTCCATGGTGTCCTCGAACACAAAGTCGTACTGGGGGGCCGCCGCGCCGCCGTCCTGGGCGCCCACCTAAAGGTGCGGTGGGCGGGGTGTGCGGGGCGTTGGGCAGGGGTGTGCGGGGCGTGAGGCGTGCGCGGGGCACGTGCAGCGGAGGCACGTACGGTAAACAGCAGGCTGTAGCGCCAGCATCAGCGCCGCCCCTCAGGCCCTCTTGTAGCGCTGCAGGCCCGGTATCGGAGCCCTTCCTACACCAGAGCCAAGTCCAGTTTGTCCTCCCCCAGAGGCGGCATGAGGCCGGGCACATGAGCCCACACCAAGGAATGACATCAATCCCCACTGCCCAGCCCATACGGCCAACCCCTGTACTTGCCCTGGTGACGTGGGTCTTCTTCAGTTGCTCCGCCTCCCACGCCTCCTGCTCCGCGTGCGGGTTGGCGCGCGCCGCCGCCCCCTCCGGCTCGCTGTAGCGCAACTTGGCCACATCGTACCTGGATGCGGCGTGCGGGAAGGGCGGGTGTGTTCCGAAATAGCAGCAGGAGAGAGGCTTAAAACAAGAGACGAGCAGACGAGTAATGCAGACGAGCAATGCAGCCGACGAGCAATGCAGACGAGCAGACGAACAATGCAGACGAGCAATGCAGCAGCTCGTGTGCAGTGCCGCTGTGTACGTATGTGGTCACAAGCGTAACGATACAAGAGCGAGACGTTGTGTTGATGTGCACTCGTGCAACGCAATGTGGCACGCCAAGCAACGGCGCACACAGCAATGCCGGGCGGCAACAGATGAGCAAGCATGAGGTCTGACGGCAACTTACCGGGTCGCGTATTTGGTGGGCTCATCGTACGAGTCGGGCATCTTGTAGCCGTCCTCAGTGGCCTGCGGGCGCCATTGCAGCGGAGGCGGCGGCGGTCTTACGCTGGCTGATGAAGTTGCGACACCTGCCCTTGTAAACCGGGAGGCCCCTCGGGCACTGGTTATTGGCCCAAAATATATCCTGTATTGGTCGTCCTGGCTCCCGGTCCACTAGTCCCCTGAGGCTGGTTTCGGGTTCTGGGTCTCCACATATTTCCCCTTCCCCAGCCGCTCAATTGCTTGCGTCTTTCATGGACGGCCGCCTCCCTCCAATTACTTGCAACTGTCGCCGCTGCCCGTGCTCTGCAAGTTTGGGCTGCTTACACCCCCCCCCCTCCCCTCCCCTCCCCTTCCCTGCCGTGCCCTCCGTCACCGCCTCACCGCGTTCATGAGTCGCTGCTTCTCCTTGGCCAGCCGCAGCACCTCCTCCTTGTAGCGCAGGTCGTCCAGCTCGCGTTGGCTAAGCTGCACGCCCTGGAACAGGTACTTGGCGTCCTCCAGCTCGTCCTCTAGCTCCTGCAGGGGTGAAGGAAGAGGCGGGGTGGAGCAGGGAGGGCATGAGCGCGCAAGGTGTGCGTCACGTGTGTATTGCGGAGGCCGTGTGTCTGATGCGCCAATCGCCGGCGCATGCGCAAGCCAGCTTGGCAGGATGCCAGTGTGTCCCTGCAAGGCTAAGGCTGTCCATGCACGGCCATCAAACATCATGCGCCAACGCGCACGCGCCCCAGAGCCGCAGCACTCGCACCCACGCGCTTCAAGCAAACGCGAGCTCACGCCCACCTGGATCTTCTTGTCCTCGCGCTTGCGGAGGTACTCCTGCCGCGACACCTCGCGCAGCATGGGCATCAGCCCGCCCCGCTCGTTCTCGTCCTCGTACCTGCACGTGGGCAGAACAGATCGCCGCTGGTACCAGTTCTATAGAAATGGCCCAGCGCGGCCGCGCCATCCGTCACCCACCCACCCAGTCGCACACGCACGGGCAACCCCTCCACTCTCATCCTGGGTCCCGCCCCAGCCAACACGCCCGTGCCCCAGCGCCCTAACACCCATACATGGCACACACGTCACACAAACACACACGCGCACCTCTTCTGCATCTCCTCCCGCCGCTGGTCCTCCTTGCTCATGCGGCTCCGCGCCCGGTCCTCCGCCAGCTTCTTGGTCTTGGCCTCGTCCTTGGCCCTCAGCCGCTCCTCAAACTCCTGCTTCTCAGCCTGGTCGCGGTTGCGAGCCTCCTCCCTGCGTGCCGTGTGTGTCGTGCGGGTCGTGTGTGCCGTGTGTTTCGTGCGTGTGGCCGTCAGATACCGTGGTTGTGGAGCAGTAAGGCGCTCAGGATTGGACCCGGACTGGTGAGTGCGCGCACGGCGCGTGGCAGAGGTCCGATGTTCATGCTCGCTGCAGTTAGAGTTCCCAGCCACGTGCCCAGGTGGCGACCCTCGCCCTGGCGTGCCTCCATGTCTACCGCGCGGCCGCACAACCCGCCACCCCCCACTGAAAACCCGCCTGCAGAACTTGAACTGCCCAGTCCCCCGTATCCAACTCACTTGAGCCGCTCCTCCCGCGCGGCTGCGTCCTCCTCCTCCGCGTCCCGCTCCTCGTCTTCCTCCCACTTGCGCTTGGGGCGCTTCGCCTGCCGCACCACTGTGTCGTCGTCATCCTCGTCTGCGCTGCCGCCGCGGCCCGACCTCCCGCCCCGGTCCCGGTCTCTATCCCGGTCTCTGTCCCGGTCTCGCTCTCTCTCGCGTTCCCGCTCGTCCTCCTCCGCGAACTGCACCCGCCGGCTGCTGCGGATCTGCTTGCCACCGCCTGCTGCCGCGGCACCGCCTGGCCCCGGCGAGCCAGCCCTGCCGGCGGCGCCGTCGCCGCCTTTGCCCGCCCCCGCTGCGCCGCCTGGGCCCTTGCTGCCGCCTGCTCCTGGTCCCGTTGCGGACCCTGGCCCGGGTCCGGCCGCCTTGGCTGGCTCCTGCTTCTCCTGCTCCTCCTCCTCCTCATCGCCCTCAAGCAGCCCGTAGGTCATACTCTTGCGCACGAGGTCACGTGCCTGCTTCTGCGCCGCGGCGGCGCCGCCACCCGGGCCGCCGGCGTTGCGGCGAGGCACGCGCCGCAGCAGCTCCGCCGCGAAGGCCTGCACCTCCGGCGTGTTTGGCAACGCGGCAGAGCGCTTCAGATCTGTGAACAATGAGTCGGCGCTGGTGTGCTTCCGCGCCATGGACAGCAGGAATGCTGCCACGTTGGCGTCTGCGAAGCCCAGCAGCCCATGGAGCTTGTCTTGCACCCAGCCGCGGACCTCGCGCTCCGCCGCCGCGTCAGCCATGGCGGCTGGCGCTTGTTGATTACGGGCGCACTCTACGCTTACTCTGACAGCCGCCGTGTGACAGAGCCGGCTGGTCCCACTTCCCCCGCGGCTGTGCCTTGCTCTAGGGACGCCTCTGGGTTCTCTGGGAGAGCGCGGCGTCCCAGCTGCTGCCGTACAAAACCCCAAGGCTCGCCAGCTGAATCTGTTCCGGCCGAGCCCCGGCTAAGATGCAGGCACGCAGGCGTGCAGCCGGAAGCTCCGGTGGTGTGGGGTGTGCTCGCGGGTTGAGGATCTCCCCACCGCTTGCCGCTCCGGGCTCCGCTGTGCAAGCTCCCGACGCCAAGTCAATGTACGTGATGCGTTGGATGTATTTATGTTGTCAACTTGTCTATGCGCCTACACTTGGTGCTGTGCCCACGGCCGGGGTGACAACTCCGTTGAAACTGCACCTGGAACGGCGTTGAATAAGCAAGTATGATTGCATAAAGTTACGTATCCCTCGCTAAGATATAGGGCAGCAAGGTCGGCACTCAGTGTCAGGCACTCAGTCCTGTTTTTGCAGCTGCACGCTACCGCTGCGCAAGTTCTGCATGGCGCGGATGAGTGAGGACATGCCACAAACTTAAGAATGTAGACGAGCTTCCGCACCATTGGGCCGCAATTGGTTCAGGCGTTCGAGTGTTCGACTTTGCAGAATTGCAGGCAGGCCTATCATAAGTATCATTTATACACTCTACCTGCAATAGCAATAGCAAATGTTAAGGCTGCCGGACACAGACAGGCCGGGCCCCGAGCCCACCGCGTGCGATAGGTAGCGAACACGAGTCGCAACGACATTGTTGTATTAGCACAAAGTGATCTAGCTTGTTGCCTGTCACATACTGGCTGTCCCTGACACAAAGCGAAGCTTGGAACTGGTGGCAGGCAGCTTGCCTGGGCCAGGCGACCAGCAATTGATTGAGGGCAAAATATACAGCAAAGACATTACCAAGTAGTAACAGGAGGCGTGTAGGCGAGGGCTGTGGCAGATGGCGCCGAGCGCAGCGGTCGGGAGCTCGAGCGGGGAGACCAGTCAGCCGAAGGCACGGAAGGAAGCATCGGACAGCAGTGAGACGGCTCAATCCAACGCCGTTGCAACATGCCTCGAGCGGCTCAAACCTGGTCATTTCCAGGCGAAGCGTCTGGCGTTTGAGATTCGCGATGTCGGTGAGTGTATGTCAGTACAGAATGTGTATCAGCACCCCGTGCCGGCGCACGTTGGCGCGTCCTTACCTCCAGCCTTCCTTTCGACACCCGATGCTACTGCCCGACCTGCCCCCAACTGTCACGTAGGCTTCACGCCGGCAGGGTCCCTCAACATACTCCAGCTCCTCGTGCGGTGGATATACGATAGGGCGGTGTCCGACCCTGAGCGTTTTTCGGGTCCTTGCAGCGCGCTCTGCTTCTCGCTCACGCCCATCCTGCCCACATTCAAGCCGCCCGGGGCCACAACCGCGGCCGCCAAGGCGAAGCGCATCGATTTCCGACAGACGCTGCTGAACCTGTGCCAGCGCGAGTTTGAGGCGGCATGCGGACTGGTGTCTCAGGCTGGCTCCGGGGATGCCCCGGCGCTCAAAGCCGGCTCCACCACCACCCTGTCGGGCAGTTTGCAATTCCTGGCCTACCTGTACCTACACGCGCTGCTGACCGACAGGTGAGGGGCGCCGTGAGGTGCAAGAGGGGGATCTGCTTGAGCGGGCACGACCGAGGGCCACGGTAGACAAGGGGGAGGCGGGGAGCGCATTCGCAGCCGCCTTAATGGCCCGCCTATTGCAGTGAAGCCACGTGAAACTCACCAGCAGGTCACCGATCTCGCGTCCCTCTCTTTGCATTCCAGGATTATGCTGTCGTGCCTGCTACTGGTGTCGACTGGAGGCGCGGGCGCGGCGGCGCCTGAGGCGGCCAGCGACAGGCTGACTGGGGAGGCGGGGCGGCAGCGGGTGGAGTGCCTGACGAAGGCGCTGACCATCGCGGGGCGGCAGGTGGGTCGGGGCTTTGCTTCCGCAGGTTGGGCTCAGCGATGTGGGTTGGAACCGGTAGCCATCCTTTAGCCTTGAAGCTTTGATGGAACACCTTCATATCCCATTTCATCACACGGATTGCACTGATTGCTTTTACAGCTGGACGACTGCCTGGCAGCGCAGCACCGACCGCTCCTGGACGGCCTGTATGAGCAGCTATCGGCGTTACACGCCAGCTGTTCCAGCAGCAGCAACAACAGCAGCGGCCTACCGCCAGATGTGGTCGCTGCGCTAGGCAAGCTGCTAGAGCTACGGGCGGGGGGCTGGCGGGGCGTGGGCGGGGCGCTGGTCGCCTCCGCGCCGGCCTCGGCGCCCTCAGGCGCCGTGCCTAACGACGGCGGGACGCAGCAGCCGCGGTCAGCGCGGACGTCAGGAAACGGGACGCCGTCTGCCAGCGGCACCCCCAGCAGCTCGGCGACGCGCGCCGCTGCAGGCCCAGGGTCAGGCTTACGCGCCAGCAGCGGCGGGGCACCGGGCCTGCCGCCCACTCCTAACGGCGGTGTGGCGGCACAGGCGCAGCGGCACCCGGTGCTGAGGCGAGTAGCCGGCATGAGCGGGAACGGCAGCGGGCCAGTCACACCCATGGGCGCCATGTCATCGCGGGGCTCGAGCACCAACCTGGACGGCATGTGGAACCTCGCGCCCGACACCTACTCGGACGTGCGGGCGCAGCTGCTGTCGCAGTCGGTGGCTAACTCGCCTGCCACGCTCGAGGTAGGCAGGCTCTGCAGACGGAAGGTGTCCGCACAATGGGGACTAATGTATTCTGGATTCGATTCAGCGAGTTGCACCGTGCTAAGCTATGGTCGGATGTAAGTGGAACCTCACGTCAAACCTAACCTTGTCACGCAGGCTATGGCGGATGAGCTAATCGAGTGCGCTGTGGCCGCGTCAGGCGGCGACGCGCTGTGCCCCTGCTGGGGCGGCGCCGCTGCGCTGGTGGCCTCGAGTGCCGGCGCCGTGGCAGGGGAGCTGGACGGCGTGCCCGCGGCGACAGCTGCGCCCTTGTCGGATGAGGCCTGGGCGACGGCGATGCAGCAGCAGTGGGATGAGCAGTCCCGTGCCTGCGACATCTACGTGCGGCTGGCAGCGGATGCCCTGCAGAACCTGGGGGCTGAGACGGGCGCAGCATCTTCGCCGGCAGCTAGTTCGCCGGCAGCGGTGTCGCCAGCTGGCGCAGCAGCGGGTGTCGCCAACACTGGCGCTGCAGGCAGCGTGACTGAGACAGGCCGGACATTCCGGAGGCTGCTGCTGCTGACAGCGCAAACTCACTTTGAGCGGTGCTTGACAGCACTGCTGCCCACCGCGTCCGTTTCGTCCACGCCGAACGCATCGCCTATCGGCATGAGCGGGGCCTCGGGCTCTGGAGAGGCCGCCGGCCGGGTGGTCTCGCCGCAGCCGCTGCGCCCCGGAGCCTTGGGGGTAGGCATGCCCGCAGCAGCCAGCACTGCAGCTATATCGCCGTCTCCCTCGCCGCCGCCTGCGGGCGCGGGCGGCACCACGCCTGCAAGCACCAGCGGGGCGGCCGGTGCCCGGCGCGCGTGGGCAGACATGCCTGCGGCGACACCGGCCGCAGCCTCGGCGCTGCCGCGCGCTCGCGGCATGTGCCACCTGCTTCTGGGGTTGCTGCGGCGTGCTGTGCTCACGCCACGGATCGTGCTGCACTGCGCCGCGGCCCTGGTGGACGGCGCTGCGGCCGGCTCAACGGGCTGCATGCAGTGCGCCTGCATCCTCCTGGCGGGTGCGGGCAAGGAGGCCCATGAGTTCAAGGTAGCGGAGGCGGCGGCGTTTGAGTCGCTGGTGAAGCGGCTGCAGCTGCTGCCGGATGTGCAGGCGGGTGAGGCGGGCCAGGAGGGCTCTGCTGCTGTGGGGAGAGCGGTGGCTGTGGCGGCGGAGCAGCGGCGACGCTTCATGGCCTGGTTGGCGCGCAGCCTGAAGGAGAACTAGCGGGCTGTGGTCCCGGCCTTGCGTCACGGCCGCTAGGCGCTGGAATGGCAAGAGCACGGATCAGCTTAGTGTTGGCTGACAGCGGGTATCCCGGCACAGGCCACACGGCCATGGTTCCGGCCATCGTCTGTATTCGGTACACACTGTTGCATTGCGCGCGAACATGGCGATGGCACGGGCCCCAGATGCCCCCGCCCAGCGATAACATTTACCTGGCGAGTATGGACGAGGAGGTTCCAGGTTCAGGACGCACCGTGTTTCCTCCTCAGGCCTGACAGCACCTACGGCCAGACGGGGTTGCAGGACTTGCTGGCGGATACAGCTATAAGGCCGCTGTCAACAGGACCCGTCCAAGAGTAGTTTCGGTTCGAACGTGTATGGGGGCTTCATGGGTGCGCCTATGGTTTGTAGGGCCCAACGCGGGTAAACCCGGTCGGCACTGTCTCTCACGAGGACAATATCACAGAAGACGATCCAGCAGCGCGCGAGCGTATGATGTAATGTGAATTGGATTGCCGGCCTTGCGCCCTTGCCGCTGCTCTATTCCGCTCCTGTCAACGTTTTACCGTACCGTAGTTACCGTACTCTCAGGCCCTGGGTCCCCGAGGAGCTTCTTGTTAGCCCAGCCTCTATCGGACTATCCCTCTTCTCCGTCTTCACCACACCACCAACCTAGGCAGTGCTCGTATCTTGTAGATGCCCTCAGGCACCCGGCATCTACACATGCGTAGATGACCCTGACCGCGGCGTCTACACTTAAGCCCCCAAGCCCCCCAAAACGTCTACGCTTCCCCCATTTTTGCGCCAAAACCGGCCAAAACCGTCTACACTGCGTAGATGCGTGGCACCCAAACCCAAAATTTTTTCTCCGCCTTCGGCGGATTTTGGGCAGATTTCTACAGTGTAGATGGAAGATACGAGCACTGAACCTAGCCTACCACGCTGCACCGTTGAGGCTCTGCACCCAGCCAGCACCACAAGCGGTTGGATACCCTCCCCGGCCTCACCCCAAGACCCCACCGTGCCAAGGTGCTGCGCCAGCACCCCCGCTGCGAACGCGCATTCGGGCAACACAAGAGAGGCTCGTGTACGCATGTACGCACCTTCTTGCACCCGCGCACGAACTAACGGGCTGCCATCATATATCATGGCGTGGGCGTGTCACTAGTCATGAGATTCACATTATTTACACAGAGTGCTACTGGATGCATTTTATCACTTTAACTGCTTTTCATCCCCCCCCTGGTTAGTATGGTACTATGAGCAAGGCTTGGTGCCAACGAAGTGAGTCGACGCAGAACTGAGCCGGGAGCCCTGCACAACAACGAAAATGACGCAACACGTTTTATGTGTTTAGTATTAGTTATAGGCATGGTTGCCTGTGACGCAACTGCGCACAACAAAGGCGTCGGTCGGAGGCTCCGCTTGTGCCTTCTATCTCTTTATTTTCTGTGCGGTAACTCGCCTACGGAAGCCACAGTCGAAACGCGGGAAGTTCGCGATGGGCGAACGCTGGTCGAGCAAATTGCACTGCTTTCCGCGTCCGCCGACGCGGCTGTGGCAGAGCTGGTGGTAACCACCCGGGAGCTGGTGGTTGCTGAAAATGACTGGAATGGGTGAGCTTCAAGGAGCAGGGAAAATACTCGCCCTGAGGCACGGCCGCCCACGGTTGTCGGTCTCGCACACCTCCCTTCACGGCAGCTTTACCGGCGCCCTTTTGCTCCACCTCGTAGGTATGAGCTCCCGCTCATCCTGCAGCGCAATTTGACGCTTCGTGGGCCGAGTCGGAGCTCCTGGGCCACATTAAACCTGGGTTATGTACAACGGTGCGTTAATGCGCCATGCTGGTTCTGGAACGTGCGTCAAGCGCTGACGTGTGTTCCTGTCCTGAAACTCTTATCATCCGCTTTAACGCTTATGCTCTCGTTTCCATGTGTCGACCAACTGCGGCTCTACTGCAGGAAGGTGAGACATGCAGGGTACTAGCGTGGGGTTCTGGGCACTGGCAGCTTGGGACTTCATGAAGAGACGTGTTCATCTCCCCCCATAGCATCGACAGGGCCCACCGGGCCGGCGTGGCTCGCCGTGCCTTTAGTTTCATATGGGTTTAGAGTGGTGAACATCCCAAACACGTCATTGTGTCGGTCATGCGCTTTTGCTGGCTGCGTTGGTCTGCGTTGGTCTCCCGTGTGTGCATGTTCGGCGTTCTATGCTGTTGCCTCTTGAACGGGGCATGCCGCATGCAGGTGCTGCTCGGCAATGGGGTCGTTGTGGCCTTCCGGTGGCTGGTGCTCACAAACTGGACCACCGGCACCAACACAGGGTCGGGCATTCAGATGCTGACTGCAGGGGTGAGTGACGTAAGCAGGTTTGCAAAGACTCAATCCTGGGCCGTGAGTCTAGATAGGCTGGCCCCTCTGCAACGATGCCGTACACCCTGCCTCTGCGGCGCGCAAATGAGCCGGCTTCAAGGAGTTTTTTTGTCGCGGATGCTTAACGCATGGCGGGGTGGCGAATGCGTGTCAGTTTCCATGCTAGATGCTTCTTGTGCAGCAAAATAGACTGTGCACCGGGTTCGCTGTCGTGTATCCTGGGCAGGGCGAGCCCGGACCGCCGCATGGCCATGCAAAGATAGAGCGTAGCCAGGGACGACGGCTTCAGTACTGACAGAAGGAAATACGCAAAATAGCGAGCACGAACCAGCGCCCCGCTACTTCACCGGGCACGTCGGCCCATGCCGCGCATGGGCCCCATGCAACTCTGCGCACACGCACACACACACACACACACACACACACACACACACACACACGCACACACACACACACACACGCACCTCGGGGCCCACCCAGTTCCTCCGAGGGCAGGAAACCCTTGGCTTCCGACTGCCCGCTTCGCTCGTGCGAAAACCATCAATAGCCTGCGAAAACGAATGCTGTCTGCTTAACACAGGACCTGCAAAAACGAATGCTGTCTGCTTAACACAGGATTCGAGCGCAGCTCGCACACAGCTGGTGGAGGAAGCAGCCCTGACAATCCGTTGGTGCTTTCCGCGTACTGTACTAATGTGAGTCGCGGGTTTCGTTTGACCGCCGGCGCCGTTTTTGGATGCCCGTCGTACTGAGCTCAACAGCTGTGTAGCCCACAGCCTGATAGACAGACACACAACCTTTGGCTGCAGCGTATTGCGTGAATAACGCTGTTTGCTTGCGCAGGGCGGCGGTCACATCGACACCTCGGGCCGATGGCTCATCGGATGCCCAAACATTCCAGCTGCTCGATAGGTTGCCGCCAGACCTCGTGAGCGGCGCAGCAGGCGCCACCCTAGTAGGCGCTGGCGACGGCGGCGCCAACGGCACCCTCGGCAGCACCGCCGCCGCCCCTGCCTGTGTGAACGGCACGCAAGGCAGCGTCAGCGGGAACAGTGGCGACGGCGCCGGCGGCACCGTGTCAGCGGTCACCGCGGCAGCGCCGCCGTTGGACCGGTGCTATGCACTCATGGGGCTGTTTGTGGACTACATGAGTAGCGCGTATGCGCGCAGCCCTTCGGGCAAGCTTGAAAAGTCAGGCATCACGGTAAGTCACAAGCAAGCACTGTATCTAGCGCCGTTACGCCGCACGCGTGTAGCCGCACGGGTGCAACTCGCATTTGCTTTTATGCCGACTCCACGTGCAATGGGCCGCCACACTCGTTTTGGTGCAGTCCACTTCACACTGAAGTCCACAGTATGGTATGATGCCGCCCTTACCGCCGGGTTGCATGCCGCTCTGCTTCGCCGCAGATGGTGTACAAGCGGGCGCTGTGGCTTTGCGAGGGTGTCGTTGACGATGCATGCATCCATGCATACGGCCCCGTCGGCTGCCTGTACACCTACTTTGGGGTGGGCGTGCAGACGAACGGTAGCGGTGCGGTAGCCACTGCCGCCGGCGCACCTTCAGCCCCAGCACCACACCAATCTTCGTCATCGGCGGATACTGCCGTCGTGGCGGGGGCCGTCGTTGGGAGCGTGGCCGGAGGTGAGCCGCGCCAGGCATGGCGGCATGTCCGAAGGAAGTTCACGCTGTAGACCTTGCACACATCGCATCTGCGGCGCCGGCTTCCCAAATGGACCCTTGCCTTGCGTATTTTGTGCATGCAGGTCTCCTTATCGCGGCAGCAGTTTGGGCGATTGTAGTGCGGCGACGCAACGCGCAGCAGAGGCAGCAGCTGGAGCTGCAACGAATGGATTCAGAAGCTGGTGGCGGGCTGACCAAGCTTCCAGGCGACACGGTCGACTTGGAGGAGCAGCAGCACGCGTTTCATGGGCAGCAGCAGCGACGCGGTTCGGGCAAAGGCGATGGCGAGCCTGTGTTTCAGCCGATCAGCACCGGGCAAAGTGAAAGGTACGTGTTGCGAATGCGGGTGGCCCGCGGATGCCACGTGTCGTACATGCAGCACCGTGTGTCATGCTCGCTCGCCAACCTGCGCTATAGCACCGCAGCTGTGTGCCTCAGCCTCTTTGACTGCCTGCTTCCCTCCCGAAGCGCAGTTCCTTGGTGCGACCTGCCCACAGTGCCACAACCCAGGAAATCCATGCATGGCAGCACTTACATTCGCACGCCTGGCTCCAACGCGCGCGGCCACTTTGCTGTCTGTGCACGCACGCAGGGACGTCTCGTCGTCTCAGGGCACTGGCTACGAAAAGGTGCTGCTGACGCTGCCGCCGTCTCACCCCGAAAAGTGCCCGTCGCCACCGGCGGCGCAACCGGCTGCACACGCTGCCGAGCTCGGGCAGGAGCTTGCGGCGGCGGAGATAGTAACAGAGCTCACGCCGCGCCGCCCCAGCGTGTCGCTCGTCACCGCCGACGGCGCCGCCCCGCCAGTTGACCCCGGTGCGCCGGGGCTGAAGGGCAGCGCTCGGCTGGCGGCGCTAACGGCTGCCCTCGACAAGGCGCCGGGGTCAGGTTTTAGCAAAGGGTCCGCTCCGTCGGTTGGAACGCCGACTGGCGGCGGGTTGGTGTCGGCGGCGGCGACATCGTCGGCGGCGGCAGCGGCCGACTCGCGCCTGCTGCAGCACCAGCAGCCAGAGTCCGAGCAGCAGCAGAGCAGCCAGGCACGGCAGCAGGAACAGGAGCAGCATCAGTGTGAGGCCCAGCGGCGTGCGGAGCAGGCGGAGGATGCCACGGGCGTGGCGGCCGGCCTCAACGTCACGCTGGTGCCCAACGGCCTGCTGGGCAAGGGTTCCTTTGGGCGGGTCTACCGAGGCCGTTATCAAGGGCGCGAAGTGGCTGTGAAGGTGAGAGCCGCGAGGTCGGTAATGGGGGTGTTCGGAGGTGTTCAAGAGGAAAGGCGCGCCCACTTGCAGCTCCCAGTCTTAAACTGCGTACGGTGATGGCGCACCCAGCATGATGCTGTACCCGAATGCCAGCGTCGTTGGCATTATTGTCAGTTATGAGAGTGCCACTCTGCCATTCGTTCGCCGCCCGCGCTCTGTCCATGAACAAATCATAGATGCGACATCTTAACACCGCACCGGCACGAACCGTGGCCGCGACGCGCACAGGTGTTCTCCAGCGAATTTGCAACAGAGGGCGCCATCAACGACAAGGAGGTGGTAGACAGCCTGTGTGCGGAAGTGGAGGTAAGCGCGTGCAGCGTGTTTCAATGGGCCAGGGTGGGCAGAGCATCTTCGCGGGGGGTGGTCGTGGTCGCCAGTCAAGTGGCAGCGCTATGACTCCGGAATCCAGGACGCAAGGCTGTTACTATAAAAATGGTTTGCCTTCGTGTGACCACCGTGCGACACGTGTGCAACATGACAGGTCCTAAGCCGGGTCGACCACCCAAACATCGTGAAGCTATTGGCGGTCTGCCTAACGCCGCCGCGCTTCTGCATGGTGGGTCCCCCTTGCGTCAGGCCCCCGTCTCCCTGAGCCCCACGCCACTGCAAGCATCGTCTCAATGGCCCGTCATTCTTTCACGCGCTCAGAGCTCTCAAACCGCAATCTTTTTATGTGCTAAGAACTTGTTTTGCCACACAGGTAATGGAGCTAATGCAGCTGAACCTGGCGCAGCTGCTGCACGGCGACATCGGCCGTGTGTGCACCTGCGGCGCGCAGGGCAGCGGCCCCTGCAGCCCCTACTGCCCCATGAGCAGCCGCGCGTTGCCCCTGGTCATGGTGAGGCCGGGTGGGGTGTGGTCGCTGGGGTAGTTTTATCCGCTACCAAGCAAACCGCGCTTGCGCGGACAGACGCGCACGCTCGTGAATGGAACACAGTGTAAAAACGCTGAAAGACGAAGGAGTACCTGCTTTAGGTCCAGTCCGGCAGGGTTGGCGTGGCTAATGAAGCTGAGTGAGGTATGCTGCTGGCCGGGACGTGTCCCCTAGCGCCTGCTTGAGCGCGTGTTGTGTCCATTTTGTGCACGGTGCAGGTGCTTGATATCGCCATTGACGTCGCACGGGCCCTGGCGTACCTTCACCCAACCGTCAGCCATCGGGACCTGGTGCGTGCGTGTGTGTGAGTGTGTGTGTGTGTGTGTGTATGTGTGTGTGTGTGTGTGTGTGTGTGTATGGGTGGACAGGCCCATGGGGCTGGGGAGCGGCGTGTGTACGGCGTGTGTGATCTTCACGATACGGCACGTGGCTAGGCTGCCACCTGCTTGCGGGCCCTGCTTCAACCTGTGCCCACCTGACCCGACCCAACCTGACCCGACCCGACCCGCCCGGTCCCGCAGAAACCAGCGAACGTGCTGCTGACTTGGTCGGAGAGCGCCGAGGCGCTAGCTGCATCAGCGCGCAGTGGCGGCAGCGGCAGCGCGGCCAGCGGCGGAGGGCGTCGGCGCCGCATTGTTGCAAAGCTGTCGGACTTCGGCATTTCCCGCATGTCGCACACGCTGCGCGCGACAATCACGCCAGAGGCCGGCACGGTAAGCACGAGCGCGCATGCAGCAGCCATGCGGCACTGCCGCGCAGCTAGCGACGCACACGGTACCCTCTTATGGGCCCCCCATCACCACCATGCGCGCGCAGCCAACATACCTGACAGCCTGCCACACATGCCCCGCCTCACCTGCCTCGAGCGTGCCTGCCTACAAAGATAGCCCACAATACAGGCACTGTTGTTCACTTCTTTTGTCCTGGACTTGCGTGCACACCCACTCCCTACCTCGGCATTGCCACGCCCCCACGCTCCCACGCAGCCCGCCTACATCGCCCCCGAGTGCTTCAACCCAGCCAACTGGCTGGTCAGCTGCAAGAGCGACATGTACGCCTACGGGGTGCTACTGTGGGAGCTGCTCACAAGCCTGGAGCCGTGGAAGGTGCGGGAAGATGCTGGCGGCAGGGCTGCAGCTGCAAAGCGTGGCTAGGGGTCCGTGTCATGCGGGGATCGGGTGTGCGGAGGTGGTGGCGGTGGTCCATCCCAGTACAGGAGCGGGTTCTAGTAAAGCGGTGAGAAACAGACAGGACAGCGGAACGTCACCGTGCGTGCCGCAAATGGCAGAGCGAACCGTCGCTAACACAATCCGCTGTCTCACTCCACACGCACACAGGGCATCCCTGTGGCGCGCATCGCCTACCGCGTGGCGCTGCTGCGCGAGCGTCTGCCGCTCGAGCTGGTCGACCAGCAGCGGCCGGAGCCGGTGCCGGCACGCCTGCCGGAGATAATCGCGGCATGCTTTGACGAGGACCCGCAACGCCGGCCCGCAGCCGCGGAGCTGGCAAACGAGCTGGAGGGCATTCGCGGCGTCGTGTTGGAGCAGCAGCGGCGACGGCTGGAGGCGGAGGCGGCGCATCGGCACGGCGGCGGTGGCCTGGCTGCCGGGCCGTCGGGGCCGTGGGGTTAAATTTGCTGAGACAGATGAATGAGGAAATTAGCATCAGCGACTCGAACGAATGGGCGGGTCTGGATGTAGTTGGGTGCGTGCTCAGCTGTGCTGTCAAGCAGGGTGAGCGGGACGGGAATTTGGGGCGCTTTGTCCAAGACAACAACACGCCGCCGTACCGCTACAGCATGAAGTGCTGGGCCGGCTTTACAAAACGACGTGAGATACTAACGAGCCTAGCGTTGTCGGTTATGCAGGACCTGTGTAAAGGCTGTGACGCCACAGCATGCAAGCTGTGCGGTGCATAGGGCTGCAGCAGCCCCCGCCCAGCATTCATGCATATGCCTGGGGGCGCTGTATGGCACCGTTCATCTAATTTATGTAGTGCATTTGCATCTTGTAGCTTGGGGCGCATTCGTTCATTGCGGTAGCTGCGCTCGTGGGCTGTGACGGTGTTGATGGCCGGCCCACCATGGAGCCGCAAGTTGGCCCTGACAGGGTAGCGTGTTGTGTGGCAGGCCGTGCATGGGTGGTTGTGTGTTTGGGGGTTCGCGTTCGGGAGCGGATTGGTATGATTGATGTTTACTGCGCGTCGTTGAAGACCTTTGCTCGTGTGCGCGCTGTGGCGTGTCCTGGTGCTTGACTCTGCCAGGAGCAACGTGTGTACGGTATCAGGGTGCGCAAGAGACCAAAAGATGTGGCCATGTGGGCATGTTACATGGCATGTAATGCAAAAGTGCTATGTTGCACCGCACTCTAATTGCAATGGGCATCCGACTCGTTTAGCAAGTCTGGAACAACGGCCCGCTGAAACCAAGCTGGCTTCATGAAGAGCTCTACGCCTCTACGTGAGGCACAGGTGCTTATGCGGTGGAGTCAAGTTGGGCCCTGATAGCATGTGATGGCTCGGCGTCTTCGGGTGCTGGGACTGTCCCCTCTGTAATATCCGCACTTATGCGGTGTACGGCCTACGACCAGTTGTGTACGGGTACGGGTCAATTTACAGGAGGGATGCAGCCGTTATGCAGAATACGGACCCAGCCAGGTTAGCCGCGTTACTAGATTCCATCTGGGAGCACAGGAGCAAAAGGACTCCCATTCGGGGACCAAACTAGCTGCACATATAAGTGTCGCAGGCGTTATAAGCCCCCCCCCGGCCCGGGCCTCGGTTTCTACAGGGACAGGAATGCACGTCGTGCTCACACACAACACAAATGTTGCCCCCTGCTGCTCCCCAGGTGCCCTTCATCCGTGCCGCGCGTGCAGGGAAGCTTAGCACGCACCACCGCATACGGTACATTAGCGGGCATCCGTCCCCCATACAGCCGGGACCCGCCATGCACACATGTCTTTACGATTTGAGAGTACCGTACCAGCTGCCCACACCAGCCTTGCCTGGGCCCCGCTTGTGTGGATGCTGAGCTGACGCTCTACGCCAGTCGCTAATTGTCAACTACTCACATATATTATCATGTGCCCTTCAACCTACTTCAGAATGCACGCGCACCAGCTAAGTGTGCTGCCGCCGCCTGACGCCAGGTGAGGGCCTTTTCCCAGTCGACGAAGCGGCGGCGGCCGCGGTCACCCCGAGCGGCGTAAGCTTGATCATGGGGCCGACTGCGGCCTCGATGCGGCGTGCCGAGCCGCGACCCACCAAGTCTCGAATATGGTACAGAGGCGGCAAGCAGCTGCGCTGTAGCCGCGTCTCGCATATCTGTGCGCAAGTTAATCAGATGATGAGGTTATCAGAGTGAGGAGAAACGCAGAAACATAAGCCGCATGGAAGTGCCGTGGCTACCGACCACCAAAACCAGCACCATCCTCGCATGCATGACGGGCTGTGTGGACAGGCCCGAAGCCTATTCACGGCTGCGGAGAATGCGCTTGTTTCCGATTAGGCTTCTCAGTCATACACATGTGCCGTAAGCAACGGCCTCGGCTCTACAACGTCATGTTCGCTTGTGCGTGCTGCGTTTTTTCAAGCACGTCAAACCGTACGGCACAACTTAAGCGGCTGTCGCCATAGCTTGCCCCGCGCAACGCACCGTCTTCTCCTGTGCCTCCTGGTGTTGCCGCTTGGACAACCACATCAGCAGCTCACGCCTGCCATCAGCGATTGACTGCGCAAGAATGAAAGTCGGAGCAAGAACATATTCCATAACCCTACGCGATACGGTAATTTCCTTTTGGTGCTATCTCCTCGAACATGGTCACCCACGCGTCATTCCTGTCCCTTGCTGTCTTGTACATGCCCATCCCAAATGGACGCCGCTGCCCCGGCCCCAGCCTCATACCCTCCATCCTAGGCCACCACCCACCTTGACCACCTTGCCCGCGCCCGGCACTGCCAGCACGTAAGCGTCGGCGTCGCCGTCCGTGTGCCGACCCAGGCAACCCAGGTGCAGCAACAGGCTCACCTGCGGCGCATGCCAGTGGGGTACCGTATGCCGGGTGGGCACGTAGGCACACGCGTGTATTCGTGGCACGAAGCGGCAGCCGACATGTGTTTTCATGCGCGCAGCAGTTGCAAGATGGGACAAAGACAATGACTGGGCGACTCACCACATCCTCCATTTCCGCAGCCGTGGACGGCCCCGCCGCATCAGCCGCTGCCGCTGCTGCCTGCCTCGCCGCGGCCGAGCCTGCTCCCGCCTGGCTAAGCGCTGACGCCACGCTGGCTGCGGCAGCGCCGGGCCCTGGCCCCGACAGAAGCAGTCGCATCAAGTGATCTGAAGACAGCTCAAAATCATAGTATCTGTCCACGACCCGCTCCAGGAACGCTTCTGCTGCCGCGTGCCACTTGCTGGCCCTGCCGCTGCCTGGCACACGTCCTCCTCCTCCTCCCCCGGCGCCGCCGCTGGCAAAGCCCCCAGCGCCCGATCCGCTGCCACCGTTGCCGTACGCGTGCCCCTGGTGGTTGCTGGGGTGTTCGTAGTCTTCGGCGCTGCCGTAAGCCCCATACGACAGCACCCGCGCTGCCGGGTCGGCCCCGTTTGGCCCCTGGCTTTGGTAGGCCCGCCCCCTGTCTGCTGCCGCTGCCCTGCCACTACTTGCAGGTGTGCTCACCCCCGCACCGCCGTGAGCGTTGTTACTGTTTGACGCCCCAGCGCCTGCACCAGCCCCTGCTGCTGTTGCTGCTGCCGCTGCCGTCACTGCAGCGGCGGTGGCGGCGGCGGCGGCAGCTGCCTCATCTGCTGCTCGCCATACGATGTCTTTGTAGTCGGACGTCAACAAGATGCCAAACTCGTCCTTGCCTGTGCAAAATGATGTGCAAGAGTGAACGGTTGCTGTTTGCCAGTCAGGACACACAAATGCATACACCCGGGGCCCATGGCGCACACACACCTGTGGGGAGCCTGAACAGCCGCACGCGCCCCGCCTGTCGCTGCTCGTCCAGCTGTTGCTCCAGGGAGCCGCGGTCGCGCAGCCCCGCCGCCGCCAGCTGGCTGCGCAGCGCCAGCGGCGGCAGGCCCGCGCAGGCGGCGTGCGCGCGGAAGTCCGTCCTGTTGTGCGCAACACACGTTACGGCATGAAAACGAGTAGGGCCATGAAGGTGGGCCATGAAGGTGGGCCATGCGTAGACGACTATGAAACACCGTGCGGCTGTCGAGGCAAAAGGCATTGCTGCAGCAAACGGTATGGAAGCAACAAGCGAACACCTGAGCGGAGACAGGCCCCGGCGAAGAGACCAACCTGAGCGACACCAACGCCAGCTCGATATCACTGGGCATCTCTGCCTCTGCCAGCATTGCGTCCTCCTCAGCAGCCGCCCGAGCTGCCGCCGCCGCTGCCGCCGCCGCTGCCAGCACCGCCGACGTGCCCCCGCCGCCGCTCGGCCGCGCGCCCGCCGCGGCGCCGCCGGCCGCCAAACGCGATGCCAGCCCCGCCGCCACCCTCAAGCCCGCGCCTGCGCCGCCTCTCCCGGCGCCCATGCTATTGCCGCCAGGCGTGCCTGACCGCTGCAGCACTGCTACGGCCGTGGGCAAGTGGCTGAGGCGGGTGATGGGGTCCGTGTCGGGTATGAAGCCGCCAGCCATGGCGTCTGGCGGCGGCGCGCGTTGTGGGTTGCCTCCGGCCCCGCCACCACCTCTGCGGACTCCGCCACTTGCACAGGAGCCTGCGGCACCGTTTGCTACAGCGGCTCCGCCTGCTGCTGTCTTGGGGCCTTGGCCGGTGCCATAGGCACCCAAGGGGGAGGCCCATGCAGCCGATGGTGAAGCGGCGCCGCCAGGCGCTGCCCATAACCCACTAGCGGTGGTCAGGCTTGCAGATCCAGATCCTGTAGCCGCTGCAGCTGTCAGGGCAGCTCGGCGCCCGGTCGCTGCGCGTCGGAATTGTGTGGAGGATGTCAGCCGCAAGGTGGCGACGCACGTGTTGCCCTAAAACTGCCTGCGACCCTGTCCCAACAAGCCATTCTAGCAACTGACGCAGCATGGCAGGGCGGTGGAGCCTACCTGCAGGCTTCCGCTTATCGCTGGAGATGACTGCTGCAAGGTTGGCGGCGGCAGCCGCTGCGAGGGCCTGGGTAGCCTCCAAACTGGCGGGGCTGCCGGCCGCGGCGGCGGCAGCGGCTGACCCTGAGCCCAGGGCGGCGCTGACGCCTGCGTCTGCCATGGCGCCCGTTAGCAGGTCTCTCAGCTTGGCCTGTCGGTTGGGTGGTGGTGTCAGAATTTGGGTTGGAACGCGGTCCAAGAGACATCGGGGCTCTTCCCGCGCTTTGGGCCCCAGGCCGAGCCTGCCGCTCACCTGCCGATCCGGGCCGCTGGGCGCCGGCCGTAGGTCCCCATACGCCTCCTGCAGCCGCCTTCGCTTCGCTCGCTCAAGCTGTCCTAGCTCGGCCATCCTTAACACGGTGAGCGACTGCGGGCCCGCAAAACTACTTCCGGGCATGCATGCCAACTGACGCTCAAAGACTCATAGTCATAGGCTCCCAGCTTTTAATATCATTGTGTGTGTCAATAACCTTGAGCTCTCACCGCAAGAGTATTTCGACCGCCTTTCACCTGGCCTTTCACCTCTTCTCTTAAGTTTCTGCGCTGAACTGTTGTCGATACTACTAGTTCCTTATTTTATTTGAGCCCTGTGTGATTTCCTGAGCATGCCTTCGGGCCAGCGAGTGAGGTGCCGGCACACGTCAAGTACCCCATCCGGGCCTCCTCCTGGCGGCGACGGTGCGCCCATGGCCAGCTGTGCCGAGCTGAGGGATCCTCCAAAGCCCAAGTCGCAACACCCAAGTCGCAACAGCTGAGAAAAAACAGGATGTCACGATGTTACTGAGTCCGGTTGCTAGGCATTTCGCTCTGGGGATCACTCTTACGGCCCAGCGCGTCCAGCCCTCCCGGCTTCTCACGCCACCACCACAACACCGGCACAACTTCTGACCCTATCCTACCCGCTACCCTTGTCCATGCCCTCGCCTCCTTCCCCATCACCAGCTACTTCTACTCCTGCCGCCGCCGCCGCTGCTGCTGCCGCTGCTGCTGCCGCCTGCTTTGCCGCCGCCGCCTTCCGCATCCGCTCCAGCACTTGGTCCTCAAAACTCCCGCCGCCTCCGCCGCCACCACCCGCCGCTGCACCGCTCGGTCCACTGCTTGCCGGCGCCGCGCCGCGCCAGCTTGGGAACGCTGGGGCGCCGCCCATCGGCGCGCCAGCGGGAAACGCCGACCGGGACGCTTGGGCCCCCGCCGCCGCCGAAGGAAACAGCCCTCCCCCGGCCGCAGCGCCGCCTCCCGCGCCCGACCCCGCCCCGCCAAAGATGGGGAATGCGGGCTTGGCCGCGCCCCCCGCGCCAGGAAACAACGGCCGCCCCGCCGGTAGGTCAGGCAGCCTCGCCGGCCGCTGCAGCAGCGACGCCGCGCCTCCTCCTCCAGGATACCCCGCTGTCGACTGCGGCCCAGGCCCCGCGCCGCCGCCCGCCTCCCCGTTGCTCGCGTGCGCTCTCCCGTCGTCCACCCGCGCCCCGGCCTTCCCCGCCTCCGGCCCCGTCAATTTATCGCCGCCCTCAATGTCCACCAGCACGTCTCCCACCAGCGGCACCACCAGCAGGGGGTCGGCGGCGTCGCCGCACACGGAGCCGGCGGCGCGCGCGGCCGCGGCCTCGCTGGCCAGCACCACCAGCGCCGTGGCCTTGCGCTTCTTCTTGCGGTCGCGCAACACCACGTCCTGTGTGAAAGGGGCGTAGCAAGGATAATATTGTTATGGCGCGACGTCGCAGCGGGGCCGCGGTCGCGCGTAATTTGATTTGGGTCGACTGGCATCGGACTAAAGTTTGTGTGCCAGCGTCGCGTGCCCTCAAGCTAGAGAGCGCTTCGTACCTGCACGGGCCCCCCGAAGGCGCCGAATATGGAGCGCAGCTCCTCCCCGGTGTACTCCCGCAGAGTGGGGTCCCACGTCACCTGGCGGAGGGTAGCGGCGGCGGCGGAACCGACGCATCACAGGTCAAACACATTGCCCAATTAAAACCAACCGCTATAACAACCAACGGCTTTCGTGTCCCCAACCTTGCTCTGGCCAAGCCAACACGTGTTGCCCCGCACCCACCTTAAGCGTTCGCCGCAGCTGCGCCTGCACAGCAGCCGACGGCTCGCCATTGGCGCCAGCGCCGCCGCCGTCTGACCCGTACGACGTGCTGGGCACCCCCGGTCCCGCTCCTCCTGCCGCCGCCGCCGCAGCCGCTGCAGACCGGTGCGCGGCCATGGCTGCCTGCAGCTCCGCCGCGTGCTGCCGCTGCTTGAGCGCCTCCTCCTCGGCCTTGCGCCGCAACCGCTCCAACTCCACCTGGCCATGGGGAAACGACGCGGGGGAACGTGCCACAGTGGTGAGTGCGGGGCCGTGGTGCGGAGTTGGTACGTGTGCGCCATACCCCCCCTCCCTGGGACATATCCATTGGGTTGGGGCATAGTATCCCCTCGTGGTTAGTGGTTGCGGGGTCGTGGTCCGGAGCTGCTGCGTGCGCCGGGCCTCCCCTCCCCCCATGTGCTAGTTTGCTGACCCGTTCCTTACCTTGAGGCGCGACCGGGCAATGTCCTCCTCACTGCGCTCGCTTGCAGCCTGTGGAGCCGGGCAATGCGCAAGACCGCTCAGTCCTGCAGCTACTACCCGATTGCAGGCCCCATGCAGCCAGATGGCAACCGTGTGGGTGACGAACGCCCCGGCTGCGCGGAAGCGACACGAGGCCACCCCCACCAGCCAGCCACCCAGTCGAGCTGCTCCCCAGTCCCACAATCCCCCACTCACCGCCCGCTCCCTGCGCTCCAGCGCCTCCTTCATCTTCCGCCGCTTGTCGCTGACCTTGGACTCCCGCTCTGCACGGTGCGCCTGAGCCCTGTGCGCCGCGCGGCCAGGACGCGGGTTAGACAGTAGACAGGATACGGAACCTGTGGCGCGTACTGATCCGCGAAATGCGCGGTGCAGCACACCCTTGTGGCCCTATTTGACACCCTTGGATGATCTCCTTGCGGCCTCAATCCACAGCACTGACTGGGCGCCTTGGCCTGCAACCATGCCTGCCAGCCCGGTACCGTGTCTTGACAGCTCTTAGCCTTGCATAGCCCATGCTGCCATGCTCTCCTCTCCTCTCCCTCCCCTCTTCCGCCACCGTCACTCTTCCACTGCTCCACGTCATCACGCACCGCAGCAGGTCGTCCAGCGCCCCGCGCGCCTGCTTGTCCAGCAGCAGGCGGTAGGCCTGCTCCACCTCGGCAAACTCCTCAGCTGCAACGGTCAGAGCAGGACCGGGCGGCGGCGCGCAGCAGCAGCAGCGTTACAAGATCGCGGATAAGACGTTGTTGGCGCTGATATGCAAGGCATCTTCCAGCCGTTCAGGGCCCCCACGGCGGCCACGCCGCTCACATTGGACGCCATCGCCGCGTGCCATATCCCACCACCCTCACCCCTCAGCCCATTGACGGCGCCAACCCCGTACCTGCATTCGGGTTGTCGCGGTTCTTGTCTGGATGCTTTTGTATGGCAAGCTTGCGGTACGCCTACGAAGAGAGGACAACAGAAAGGTAAGCACATTGCAGGCCCACCGCAGCCCACACGGTCGCGTGTGCTGCGCCCACCCAGCCCCAAACCCCGTTGGGTGAGGCGCCCCCCCTGAACCAAACCCGACCCCTGCAAGCCCATTATTGCCTCACACACCTTTTTGATTGCAGCCTCATCCACCTCAGGGCCCGGCTGCAGCTCAAGGATCGTGTAGGCATTTTTCTTTTCGTCCATGTTGGCGGCCTATATGCAGCCACGAACTGAGCTTCCTTTACGTATCTGACCCTTAGGTTGTGTCGGCTACCGCGAATGGACGCGAATGGAGCATGAGTGCAAGCGAGAAACCCCAAGCAGCAGTCAAACCAGTCGTATTGTGCCAGAAGCGGGCATGTAGGCTTATAACAGCAATGTCAAAATAGTCACGGCTCCAGTGGCTGGTTTGGGAAGAATGGACCGGCCCATGCAACACAGCAGTGTCAGGTTTTGATACAGCAGGGCGACAAAACACATTCTTAATGCTTGAGCCTGTAAATTGTGTATATCAAAGAGTTAGAACCTGACCGCTGCGAAGGAAAACTTGGTATCGTCGCTACCTTCGCTGTTATTGATATACTTACCTAATACTCGACGATCACATAGCTTGACAACCAACTTTCGCTGAAGTACCAGTTGAGCGCCCCCCGCGAGGGGGCTTGTTCCTCAGCGCTGAGCTCTCGCTGCACGCCAAAATGCTGCGGCGCGTGGCACAATCATGCGCTACCATGCTGTCAAAGCAGGGCGCGGGTGCGATGGTGAGGCGCGCTTCACTGCACAGCAAGTGTTGCGGGACCATCAGTGCGATGTTCCGACGTGCGACGTTTGCCGCTGTTCCTGACTGTAGGACATGGCGCAGCCTAGCACAAGTGCCCCCATGTTCAACCTAGCAAACGAGGCGCTCCAAGCGGCAGGTGGGGTGTTCTGGGGGGAAACACTTCCTGGCGTGCGGGTCGTCTGGGGTGAAACACACACACACACACACGAGCCCTGGTGCGTGACTCGGATGACACGCCAGGCGCATATGCAATCGCAGGATCTGGACATGGTCCTGCTGGCACGCTGCTGCAGTTCATCCGCAGCAAATACACCTATAAGTTCAAGAAGGCGGCGCCGCTGCCAGGTGCGTGTGTGTTTTAGGTAGTAGCGGGGTGGCTGGAGGCTGAGCCCAGCCCCGTCCATCCTGCTTGCGCGCCACGCGCCGTGCCAGTTCACCTTCCAACTTCCCGACCTGCCTTGCCGCCACCTCCACGCATAGGCCTAATCTACTGGAAGCCCAGCACGCCGGGCACGCGGCACAAGATTTCCATCGACTATGCCGGACTCGGGGTGTACACTGGGCCGCCACACCCTGAGCTGTCGGCGCACGTGGCCAAGACCGGCGGCCGCAACAACACCGGCCGCATCACCACCCGCCATCGCGGCGGCGGCGCGCCCAAGGTGAGCAGCTGCGTGCCGCTTGTACGTGCACTATAAAGGCGTCGTTTGAACGCTGCGAACATGACCGGATCGGGATGTGAGGTCGTGTAGGCGGATAGCTTGGCTACTGCGTCAGGCCGTCGCCTTCTGTTTCCACTACCGCTTTCGCTGTGACGACGAACGAGCTGCTTTGGGTGTGACGCCGCAGGTGGTGCGTGATGTGGACTTTGACCGGCAGCGTGTGGATGGGCTGCCCGGTGTGGTGCAGCGCCTAGAGGCCGACCCGGGCCGCTCGGGCTGGCTGGCGCTCGTCAAGTACTCGCCTGGTGCGTGGGGGCTTGTTGATACTAGATACCAGCCCAGACTGGGGCATGGGATCCAGTGGTGATGGTCCGGACATAGTGATTGGGCATGCAGAGAAGATGCAGGTTGCAGGCTTGACGGGCTGCTTGATCGCGTGAGGCTCAGGATCGCAGCATGGGAAACTGTAACCGGGGCCCCTTGCGCCTGTCCGTCCGCTGCCGCAGAGGGCCAGCTGCCCTTCTACCGCTACCACCTGGCGCCGGCGGACGTGAAGGCCGGCGATGTGCTCATGAGCGGCCACGGCGCTGCAATCAAGCCCGGCAATGTGCTGACGCTACGAGACGTGCCCATTGGTAAGCGCCTAAGATAGCTGTCATGGGCGAACGGCTTCTTGGGGCCAGTTATGGACCTGTGGGTGTCACTGCAAGTTAACGGACTTGCGTTTGGGTTGTGCAACGTAAGGTATGCGTGGATCAAGCATTCCATGTGGCATCACCATGTCTTTTTGTCGTATCGTTATCCCCGCCGCCAGGTGTGCCCATCCACAACATTGAGCTGGTGCCGGGTCGCGGTGGGCAGCTGGCGCGCGCGGCCTCCACCAGCGCTGTGGTCACCAGCAAGCAGGACACGCACGCAGTGGTGCGACTTCCTTCAAGTGAGTCCGCGCGCAAGGTCTTACCGTACATTTTACCGGCACGCAGGCTCCTTGCCCGGCTGCTGATAACCCCTACGGTACCTGTGCCTGGTGTCCTGTCGCAGGCGAGACGCGGCTCATCGACCTCAGCTGCCGCGCCACGGTGGGCCAGGTGAGCAACCACCTGCAGAGGTCCATCAACCATGGCAAGGCCGGCTCGCGGCGCAACCTGGGCTGGCGGCCGTCAGTGCGCGGTATCGCCATGAACCCCATTGACCACCCGCACGGCGGCCGCACCAACGGCGGCCGGCCCAGCTGCACGCCGTGGGGCGTGTACACCAAGGGCAAGCGCACGCGTCGGCGCGATGCCAGCTCCAATAAGTAAGTTTGAACGTTGCATTGTAGGGGGGGGGGCGGAGAAGTAGATTTGACGGAAGATGAAGCGGCGTGGACTGCCCGAGCTGTGTGTTGCAGTTGGGTTGGGTCACGGTTGCACTCCTACAACTTGCAACTCTTGGACAGAGAACAGCGTGCTTAGCGTCGCGTTCAGATGCATCATCAAAGAATTGACCAAACTGCACCGACGGATCGGGAGCACAACACAGCTTTTACGTGAAGCGGACACATATGTGGACGATCTCAACACGTTTGCCACGCTCACGCTGCCGCGCAGGTTCATCATCACTCGCGCTGGCGGGCAGCCCATTGAGAAGTTCGTGCAGGCCAAGAAGTGGCGCGCACGTGCAAAGCTGGAGGCAAAGCAGCGGGCGGCAGCGGGCGGCGGCGGCAAGCGGTCCTAGGAGCGCAGCGGCGGCACACCGAATATGAGCGTTGACGTTCTGAAGGCGGGATGCTGTTGGCGGGGCTGAAGAGCACGAGACAGCTGGGAGCTTGTATCTCATCATAGAGTCTGCTGCCGGTTGCCCGCGTGGGCTGTACTATGAGGACACGCAGGCGTGCAGACGGTGTCGGTGGTGGGTGGGCAGGAAAGCAGCACGATGGCACGTTCGCGGTTGGGTCAGTGCCCTGGAGTCCAGGCATTGAGGGCGGCCTGAAGTTGCAACGTGTAAACTTTGTGCATTTGTTCATTAAATGTTTCCCAAATCGTAAGTTTACAGCCCGAAATCGGCACATCGAGATGCAATCCAGGTCCCTGCTCTCTCAGCGATCAAAGCCTTCCTTGTTTATCCAATATCCCCTGTAGCACAGCTTTCGCTGAGATATAGGCGTTTTCAAGCTCTGACTGTGCGCGTTGGAGACTTGCAGCTCGGCCCCTTCTGTGTTTTGAGCTACATATCCGACCACTCCACAACCATCCTGATTTTAGGTTAGGCTCACTTAGCAAGATTTGCTGGCGAGGTACTTGTGGAAGCTTGTCAAATCGGCTTCGTCTCTTCCAGGGCCCGGCTGGTAGATCCTCCGCCGGCAGTGGGATTCAAGCAATATTCCAGATACACAGATGTACTCGGTGTAGCGATAGCGCGTGCGGCGGCAGCGGTCTGAATGATGCCATCACTGAAGGTGAGCGTTCGGCGTGCTGTGGGCTTGCTGGAGACTGTAATTTTGATCAAAGTACTCGTTAAATGTTCCGCAGAACCTCGGTGGCGGGTTCGGGCGTGTAAGCGTCGGGACCACCCCGTTCCGCAAGTGTGCTCGCGCGGCCGGCCGAAGAGCTGCACCAGGGCTATGCAGCGCCCACTCGGCTGGCGAATCTCCACTTCTATCCAACACGGAGCTTGAGCGGCGACAGACGGTAGGTGAACAGTGTAGTTGATTTTGGGTAGCGTTGTCTTTAGTTCGTCGCCTAGCACGCAAAGACAGTCCGTAATTTGCTTGCAACTGCTCACACACCGATGCATATGGTCCTTTCTGCAGGGCGCGCAGCGCCAGGTGGTGCCGTCGCGGAGGCAGAGCGGCTCAGGTGGACCAGGTGCTCCGCCGCTGGCACCGTCGCAGCTGACGGCGGCCATCCACGCCTGCACCAGCACAGCGCAGCTGCTTGCGCTTTACCGCCAGCATGGCAAGCGGTTCACGCATGTGCAGGCCAGTGCGGCGCTGCGCCAGCTAGTAAACGTGGCGCCGCTGCCGGCGCCTGAGTCTGAGGAGGACGCGCAGGGCGGTGCCAGCAGCTCTAGCAACAGCGCCCGGAGCCCCGAAGCGCTCGCGGCGCGCCAGGTCACGGGCCGTCTGACTGTGCGCCAGGGCGAGGGTGAGGTGGTTGCGGAGCAGCGGCGGAACAGCAACTACGAGGCGTCCACATCCGCCGCTGCGCCAGCCCCGGCGCAGCCCCCGTCAAAGGGGAAAGGAAAACGGCCGCTGCTGCAGGACCCGGAGCCAACGACAACAGCAGATCTTGCCCTTACGGAACAACCATCGGACGCCAGCACCATTGGCACGCTGGCTCCGCAGCCCGATGTTGCTGCGGCACTGCCGGCGGCAGTGCCGCAGCCGCAGCCCAGCCGCCGGCAGATCACGAGCATGGCCGCGGGACTGGCGGCGGTGCTGTCGCATTCCTGCGGCGTCATGGACGGCCGCGGGGTTGCCACTGCCGCGAACGCCATGGCTCGTTTGCGCTACGACGACCTTGCGCTTCTAGAGCAGCTGGAGCAGCGCTCGCTGGTGCTGATGGGTGTGCCCGCAGAGGCGCTGCCATCCGCATCCGCTTCGAGCGCACGGCATGCAGCGGTTGCTGTGGGGCGTCAGCAGCAGCAGGAGCAGCAGCAGCAGACGCGCTGGGCCGTGAAGCCCGACCGGCGGCGGCGCGACCGGGCAAGTCCTGCCGCGGCGTCCGCTTCCGCCGGGGCTGCCTCCAGCTCGGCCGCGGTGAGCGCAGCTGTTGAGGCCAGCCCGGCAGGTGCAGCGGCGGAGGCCGCCGCGCCGTCCGCCGCCGGCCCCATGACGGCGTCTGAGCTGCTGGCGCTGGTGTCCGCCTTCGGCAGCCTGGGCTACAGACCCAGCCAGACATGGCTGCTCAGCTTCACGCGCTGCACCGCCCCCCACCTCACCACCTACGCCTCCACGCCCGAGTCGCTGCCCACGCTGCTCAGCAGCCTGGGCAACACCGGCCACCGGCCGCCGCCGGCATGGCTGCAGTCGGCGTGCGCCGCGGCGGCGCCGCACCTGCCCTCCTACAGCTCGGCGCAGCTGAAGGCGCTGGCGGCGGGCCTGTGCGCGATGCGGCACCTGCCCGACGACCCCTGGGTGGCGGCCTACCTGGGCGCTAGCGCGCAGCTGCTGCCCGGCTACAGCGCGGCGGAGCTAACAGTGACCATCAGCTCGCTGGCGGGGCTGGGCTGCCGGCCGGGCGACGAGTGGATGGAGGGCTTCTACGCCCGCGCCACTGCGGTGGTGGGCACCACCGGCGGGCTCACGGGGCCGCAGGTGCGTGTGGGTCGCTGGTGTGCGGAGTAATGGGTGTGCGGGATGGATGCGAGGCCCTGGGTGCAACAGCTTGCTCGCGCCGTTGGTCATCCTCGTTTTCCGTCCCGCATGTGTGCGCGGTTCAGGCCGCCAGCAATGCCCAGGCCCCCAAATTGCTATTTCCCCAAGATTGGCTACCGCCTACCAGTTTCAAAGCTAGTCATGAATGTAACCCGCCGTGGCAGCCCCTTCACCACCGACCCTATCCTCTGCCGGACCGTAACCTTCAACCCGCCCTCTCCCGCCCTGGCCCGCCCTCCCGCAGGCGGCCTCCATCCTGGCCTCGCTCTCCAAGCTCAACTGCCGCCCCACCAGCGACTGGCTTAACACGGTGCTGCTGGGCACGCGGCGCAGCCTGTCCGACGCCTCGGCGCAGCAGCTTACGGAGCTTGCTGCCTCGCTCGCGCGCCTGCGCTTCCGCCCGCCGGAGCCATGGCTTCAGCAATACTTCAACGCCTCCTTCCAGCGCCTGCCCTTCTACACGCCGGCGCAGGCCTGCACCGCGGCGCAGGCGCTGGCGCGCCTGGGCCGCCGGCCGACGAAGCTGTGGATGGAGGAGTTTGGGCGGCTGCTGGGCGCCAAGCTGCCGCTGATGCCTGGCGGGCAGCAGTGCGAGGCGGTGGCGGCGCTGGTGGACCTGGGCTACGTGCCCAGCCCGGCCTGGCTGGCGGGGTATGAGCAGGTGAGGCGGCGGCGGTAACCAGGGGCTCAGCCCACAAAAGGACGGGCGCATCATAGGGGGCTGCAAGCGTCGGGCGAGGCGTCGGGCCAGGCGCCGCTCGCGCTTGCGGTAGCTCTTAAGGCGCTGGTGAGGGTGTCAATTATCCAGGTCAGGAGTGACGTTCCGTGTGTACCGATGCGCGGCTATTGTCATGCTTCTTCTGACACGCTGTCCCTACTGCCTCCAATGCTCCCGCTGCGCAGCACTCCAACGCGCAGCTGGCTTCGTGCACCTCCGACCAGCTGTGCCTTGTGCTGCCGGCGCTAGCCAAAGTCAACTTCCGGCCGCAGGTGCGAACCTGCGCTGCATTGTACCGGCAGCTAACGAGCACATGCAGACACTGCCGGCCGTTATCCCTTTCTGGCCCCTCTATTGGCTCCCCAAACCTCGCTTACTCCCCCCTCTTGCCGATAAGATGCCTGCTTCTCAGCCTTCTCACTCTCCTCTGTGCGCTCATGTTTTATCCAATGCAGGTGTCCTGGCTGTACTCGTTCATCATGTCGGCGTACAGCCAGCTGGACGCCTTCAGCTCGCCGCAGCTGGCGCTGGTGTTTGAGTGCCTGCCGGCCCTCACGCCACACGGCTCTTGGCTGGACGAAATTATTCAGATCTGCGCCGCCGAGGCAGCCATGCGCGGCGCCGGCCCCGTCGGGTCTTCCTCCGCCGCCGCCGTCAGCGCCGCGGAGGTAGCTGAGCCGGACGCCGTCGTGGTGCCGGTGCCGGGCATTGCAGCCGCCGCGGCAGCGGTGGCGGCGGCGCCCGCTGCTGCCCCTGCGCAGCCCGCGAGCGCAGGGCTCTTCGCCACGGGGCCTCTGTACGGCGACGGGCCTGGCGCCAGCGCCGCGGCGGGCAATGGTGTCGCCAGCACCGCGGCCGTCGGCCCTATCGATGCAAACGTGCCGATCAACGGCGCCGCCGCGCCGACAGACGCGGCGCTATCTGCGGCGGCGACGCTGCCCGACACGTCAACGATCCAGATCTCGTCTGAGCTGGTGCCGTCCAGTGACGCAGTGACGCTGTCAGCGCCTTACCGTTTCTCCGCCAGCGCCGGCTACGGCAGTGCTGCCAGCGAGGCGGCAGCCAACGCCGCCGCCGCGGCGACGGTTCTGGACCTGACCGACATGCAGCTAGCGGCCGTGCCGATCGCGACGCCGGCCGCGGCGGCGGCGGCAGCAGCGGCTGGCGGGCGGGCGGCGGAGGGCATGAACGGCCGCCGCGAGGGCCGCGGCGGCCGTTCCGACAGCGGCTGGGGCGGCCCGGGCGGGGGCGGCGGCGCGGGCGGCGGCTCGGTTGGGAGGGGCGACCTGTCCTCACCCAGCGCCGACCTGCTCCGCCGACCCGCGCGCGTGCCGCGGCCGGCGGTGGCAGTGCTCGCGTCGTCCATCGAGGCGGCGGACGCCGTTCCCACCAGCTCTGCCAGCGCCAGCGCCCCAAACCCGGCACCCTCGGTCACCCCTTCCAGTGTGACTGCCGGAAGCGCGATTTCATCTCCGTACGCACCGGCGAGTCCCACAGCGTCGTGGTCGGACGCCGACCTGCTGCTGCCTGGCTCGCCGGACCAGCAGCCACAGCTGCTGGCCCAGCCGCGGCCGCCTGCGCAGCTCCTGCAGCGGCCCAGGCTGCGGTCGGCCTTCTCCGCTCTGCCAGCGAGCTCGCCAGCGATGGAGCCCATCGTCGCTGCCGGCTCCTCTGCGGCCGCGGCCTCGTCGGCGCGGTTGGATGCGGTGGCGGCGGCGACCGCCGCGCGTGTTGCGGCGGCGGCGGCATCACGCCGGCCGCTCACAAGTGCGGCGCCGCTGGGGCTGCAGGCGATGGACGCCACCGCGGCGGCGGCCATGGCCGCCGGTTCCGCGGTGGCTGCTGCGCTAGCTGCGGGTGCTGCTGATGATGAGGTGCGGGTGCAGTACCTGGACAGTGCCTCCCTCAACCGCCTGATCGGACCACCCGATGGCCCGCCTGGCCCGGATTTCAGCGGCTGCCAGAAGAGGGCCATGGAGGCGGCGGCACGCAAGGCGCGGCGCGGGACGAACAACCTGTTTAGCTTGGGCCGTGTGTGGACCAACGAGCTGGGCGGGAGCGATGCCGGCCCAGACATTGTGGGCGGCACGGGTGGTGGCATGCCCAGCCCCGTGCCTTCCCCAGTCGGGTAAGGAGCAAATCGGAAGAATGTTTGGCTGATGTGAGCAAAGCCAGGCTGTTGATTGTGTTGAGGACCACGTGCAGCGGCGCGATTGTTTTTATATCAAGAGTGAGCATGTGCGGTTAAGGTTTTTGTCACACTGGGCGGTGCGGCGCTTTGCACGGACAGGTGGTGATGCGCATGCGTCTTCGGGTTGCGTCTTCCATGCATGAATAAGGCGCTGCTCAAATCGAGCAGAGTGTCAGGCCTAAACGCATACCGAATGCCCATCCCCTAAACGTTTGCCGCCGCCACACGGAATACTTTTGAGAAGAGAGAAGAGTGTGCAGGGTGTGAGAGCACCAGGGTGTGTGCCGTGTTCATTGATAGATGTCAGAGTAAATCAAGGTTAATTTACAGTTATGATAGCGGTTTTGAGGTCAGCAGTTCAAGCGCGCAAGCACGCAGACCTTCCTTGTCTACAGAGAGCTTGATGGAGTACATGTGCGCTGGACGGCGTGGAGGTGCACAGCAGCAGAGAAAGAAACCCTTGAGGCGTATAGGAGGGTGTGATTGTACCGCATGTAGCTTCAATTTTGCTGTTGTGCACGAGCGGTGGCCAAGCTCAATCGGCGGGTAGAATTGTCCGCTGGCGAGGGTGGGCTGTAACTTCAATGCATCAGGAATGCAAGGGACGTCTGATACCCCCGTTGACCCGCACTCCCGCAGCCATTCAGACCCATTACGATGACCCAGGTGGCACACGCACATTGTTGCGCACCAGCAGGATTATTCGCAGAGCCTGGCAGAGCAGCTGGGAATCCGTGCACACCTGGCTCCACGTCACCAGGACCCGGCACATGTGGTTGCGGCCCAGATCCGCTTCGGTCTCCTTTACCGCCTTTACCGTTACACAGCCACATTGCTGACAGCCAGATGCTACGGCCGACCAAGTGACCATGCCCTTGTGTTGACCTCATAAGACCGGCATCAGGCGTGCCCCCAACGTCCGCTGGCCACCGCACCCCAGTCTCTGCCGGCACGAGGCGCCTGCTCTGCCCCCGTCCCTTCACACCGCCTCAACCGCACAGCCATTCTCACAATCCTCCGAAACACAGGGCCCCTCACGAGATCACCAGCTCATCACCATTCATCACCATTCATTACGACTGCTCACGACTGGTCACAGCCCATCCTCGCCAGCGGACTGCAAGCCTGCGACGCGTCATGCCAAGTCCTGATAGCACCATAACATCAGGTGCCCACGAACCACGCAAAGTGCTTGGGTCCAAGCCCCTGGGAGGGGAAGACACGGTGGGTGCCTAGACACGGTGGGTGTACACGACTTTCGCTCAAACAAATGCCTCCCGCCCCAGCACCAGGATGCCAGCCAGCTCGTACGCATTCCAGCCCGCGTGGAACAGCAGCGGCGCCGCCAGCGAGCCGGTGCGCAGGTACAACACATCACACACGGCCGACAGCACGGCGATGGGCAGCAGGTTGCCGGGCCCCAGGTGCAGTGCGGCAAACAGGGTGCTGCTGGCTGCCACGCAGGCGGGCAGCGGCAGCACACGCGTCATGGACGCCAGGAAGAAGCCGCGCCAGAAGGTCTGCGCGGCGGGTGTGTGCGTGTGTTGGAAAACGAACCGAATGTCCGCCAGAATGTGTGCGCGTGTGCGTGCGTGTATCGGCATGTGTACGTGGGCATGGGCGCGCAAGGCGGGCTTGGTGCAGAGTGTGCGGGCTTTGGTTCTGCAATGGCATGAAGGGATGCAGATGAGGCGCGGTGAGGCCGGCCGCCGGCACCCGACCCGAATTCGCGCTGGTGCAGCACTCCCACTCCCAGGCCGCGGCAGCCCGCAGCCCGCAGCCCGTACAGCCCGTACAGCCACTCACCTCCTCCCACAGCGGCCCCACCAAGCAGCTGGCGGTCGCATGAAGTGCGAGGCTGACGCCGTCGCCCGCGTCCCGCGCCTCCACCAGCTGTGACACCAGACCCGAGCCCGGGTCCGGAAGCAGCGCGGACACACCCAGCGCCTGTGTGCGTTGTGGTTGTGGTTGAGGAGGCGTGGAGAGCAGCGCGGCAAGCAGCGGTGCGGGATTGACCAGCCGCCGGAGGGTTTGAATGCAGGTTGGTATGTTTGCAGGCGCTGGCGGGTGGGAGTAGTTGGAGAGCAGTGGATGGGCTGATCAGGCTGGAAGCTCGAAGTCGCAAGCATCCAGCAGTACGCCTGCACGGCGTCCATGCCCAAGTCTCCCGCAAGCCCTTTCCCTTTCTCACCCAAAAGCCCACACGCGCACCTGCTCAATGGCCAAACACGCCTGGTGCATGAGCGGGTCAGCCAGAGGGTACGCCACCAATGCCAGCAGCGCCGCGGTTCCCAGCGCCCCCGGCTCCGGCGCAAAGCTGAACATGCCGGCCGCCCTATTTGCGCGTTGAAAAGGAGCGATTGTTGGAATAACAAGCGAACAGTTCGTGGAGGCCGTGTTTTGCGCTCCGTACGCGCATTCATAGCCCTCGATCCCGTTCCACCCTCGCGCGCACGTGCACAGCCCACACGCGTGCGTCACTCCTGCCGCGTGCCGCGTGCCATACACACTCACGTAGGCTTGCTGCGCCGCAGCCCCATGAACAGCACTGCCGCCGCCAGGCAGCAGCACAGCACCTCCAGCCCAAGGTGCCGTACGGCGGCGGAGCGCACCACGTCACCCGCCAGCAACGCCTCCGCCTGTGTGCGGAGTGAGTTTTGAGAGCCGACCGCAGAGCGTCACAACGCTGCCGGGACAGAGGCATGACAGGTCAGGAAAAGGCGCAGCGGCGTGGAGTGCCAGAATGCGGTAGCCGCGCGGTGCCCCCCGGTAGTGCTGCCTGCTGCAAACGCGTTTGCAGCATGCGCGCAGATCGCACCTGTGGTGTCTGCGCGGTCGTGGCCACGCCAACCACCGCCAGCGCCGCACTCCAAGCCATCACCTGCGCACGCAGTGTCAGAGCCCGATGAAGAAGCCTGCTGCTGATGGTTCCTCCACGGTGTAGTTCCCACGCAGTTCCCCTGACAGGACTCGCTGCACCAGTGGGAACGACCTTTCATGATCACCATCTTTTCGGCGCATCTATGCTCCTACTTGCCTGCGCAAGCTGGCTTGGGCCCCAGGGAACTTTGGGAAAGACGCGCTTGGCGTTTGCAAAAAGCTGCCCCCCCGCAAGCTCTCCGAAGAGGACGCTCGGTGTGAGGGTTAGCGGCATAGCATGCGGTGCGGGCACCGCAGCAGCACTGGCGGTAGCAACCGCGGAGGCAGGCGACGTGCCTTGTGGGGTTGACTTTGAAAACTCAGGTGAGATGGGGTGCTCACGCTGCTCATCTAGTGCCCGAGGGAGGCAGGGCCGCTGTCGCGGAGCACGGCTGCAGGTGCGGGGCCCGTGCAGCAACAGTGCCATTTCCGGGGACACTGACGATGTGCCACTTCGCGCGCTGCGCCAGCCTTGACTGGGCCTGAGAGCCATGGAGCGCTGCATATATCCTAGGTGATGCGGATGCTCGACTGTGTCGCCAAGCTGAATAGGGCGAGGTGACAGGGTGCACTTGCAAATGAGGAACCCGAACAGTACCTCTGCATGCGCTGTTTATCTAGCTTGACATGTTCAAGTAAGGTTACAAGTGCCAAACAGCGGATACTCTGAGCAATGCAGTCCGAATGCCGCTAAGTACATCCCATGCAGGTTGCCAAGTCTGCGTCTCCGCAGTCCGCATGCAAACCCTTCTTGGACCGACAGGAAAGTAAAGTCAGGATTTGATAAAGCCTACTCTACGCACACTGAACGAGAAAATTGCGGCCTTTGCAAATTACACGTAACTTGACGCAGCTTTTGTAGCTAAACACAAGTCAGGGGGGCCACTGCTGGTCCCCCAGCAATACCGGCCTTGTTGGGCCCACTAACTGTGAAGCACAGCAAAAATGGTCAAGACGAAGGGCGGACGCGCGCTGAATCCTGCGGATGCATTCCGCAAGGAGCAGCGCAAGAAGGAGGTGCAACGCAATAAGATGGAGCGCAAGTTCATTCGCGAGGGCGCCAAGATGCGCTCAGACCCAGAATCTCTGAAGAAGGAGCTGCAGGAGCTGATCGATATGGAGGAGAGTGCGACGCTTCCAAAGAATCTAAAGCTGAAGAAGAAGGCGCTGCAGGAGGCATATGACCAGGCGCTCAAGCGGAAGAAGGTGCGACACGGTGGTGTGGGGAGGGGACAAGTGGGGTGGGGGTTGGCAGGCAGGTCGCCGGGAAGGCGGGATTGCTCGCCGGCGGATCTCATTGGAAAGAGGTTGGTGCTAGAAGCGTGGCGCAGAGCACACCACTGGCATGACCCGGGGCTGGGGTTAGCTTGCGGACCCATGCATGTGAGGCGCAGCGCGCATGGTGGGGGGGTCCGCTGTGCGTGTGAGAACGCCGCAGGAGGCCATTTGCACCTCTTGCGTGCCAGCCTCATCCCACGCACACAAACACAGCCTCCCCAAACGCGTGCACGCACAGGAGGAGGAGATTCAGGCCAAGAGCGGCGGGCCGCAGGTGGCTCTGCCGGGCGCTGCGGCAGGCCCTGTGGCCCTACGGCCTGAGGACTCTCCCTACTACCACCCCACACTCAACCCCAGCGGCGCGCCGCCTCCGGGCAAGGGCGTGGGGCCCAGCGCAACCAACAAAGAGCCCTCCGGGCCAGCCATCCCGGTCCCGAAAGCACCGCCGTTGCCAGCGGGGCCGAAGCCTACCATGCCGCCGCCGCCAGCGGCGCCGCCGCTGCCATCCGGTCCTCGGCCGGGCGGGCCGCCGGCGACACCGCTGCCGCCGCCTGATGAGCCGCCGCCGCCGGTGCTGCCGCCGCCGGACCACCCGCCGCCAGGCTATGTGCTGCCGCCGCCGATGGCTGGGCCGCCAATGGGCATGGCGAAGCTGCCGCCGCCGCCGATGCCGCCGCCGCCAGTGCTGGCTGCTCAGGCAGCAGCGGCGGCAACGGCGGCAGCAAAGGCGGCGGATGCAGCTCAGCCACCGGCACCGGGTGAGCTACTGGGTGCACTGCACTTGGCACCACACAACTGACGGGGCACGACCGCATGAGAGCACACGGTTAAGCGGGTCTTGAGTGCGGCACTCAGCATGCATGTCTGCTTCACTCGTAATCACGCGTATTCAGCAATCTCCCATGTATGTGCAAACCCCATGCGTCTCTACATAGGCTACACAAGGCCTTTTTGACATTGATTGACACATGCATTGCGTTGCTGGCACAGGCACGGAGGAGGAGGAGGCGGGTGCAGGGCCTGGGTCGTCGGCGGCAGCAGCAGGGGCGGCGGCGGCAGCGGCGGCAGGGACAGGGACAGGGACAGCAGGCGGGACAGCCGGCGGGAGCGGGATGCCGCTTCCGCCGCCACCAGGGCCTCCGCCAGGCATGGCGGCGCCGCTGCCGCCACCACCGGGGCCACCGCCGGGCATGCCGCCGCCGGGGCCACCGCCAGGCATGCCGCTGCCGCCGCCGCCGCACATGTTCATGCCGCCGCCGGGACTGCCGCCGCCGCCCCACATGATGCACCCGCACATGATGAGTGAGTCACGTGATGGGTTACCGCCATGGGTCACAGGTATGGGCACAGGGACGGGTCACAGGGACGGGGGCCATCACAATGGCTGTGTCGTGTGCCTGCACAGGACGTCTGGGTTGTGGGCAGCGCTCCTCGCCGTGTCCCGAACAACCCACCGCGGCCTAACCACGGCTCCCAGAGGGCTGCTGCTCCTGGTCCTGGTCCTGGTCCTGGTGCTGCACTCGCCACAGCCCTATTCGTGCTGACACCGCCGGCGCTCCTCTTGCCCTCTTGCAATTGCCCTGCCAGTGCCACCACACGTGATGAGGTCCGCGCCACCGCAGCATGCGCCAGCAGCTGCTACTGCCGCCGCCGCCGCCGCCGCCAACCCTGCCGCCGCGGCGGCCGCCACCATCACTGGCGCGTCCACCGTGGCGAAGCGAGTGCCAGCGACTCAGGACAAGCAGCTCTTGTCCATGGTGGGTGCATGGGTGCGACGGCGTGGGGCGACGGCGGGATGCAATCTAGGAAGCTGGCGGAACTGGACGGCTCATGGCCATTCGTGTCAAGTATCGCACACTTGGCTGCGCGGCATGCGGGTAGGGCTCTCACCGGCGCCAAGGTTCTCAGCTTCACGTACACCCTTTCTTGGTACCCTGGCTTGTCACATGGCATCTTCCGCACGCAACAGGTGCCGGCGGCGCTGCGCGTGCGGAGAGACGAGGCGCCCAAGCCCAAGCGGCCGAAGACGGGGCGCGCCGACGCTGGGTCGGGCTTTGGCCTGGCGCCCGCCAAGCCAGGCGAAGAGGCGGCGGGCGGCGGCGCGCCGGCGGCAGCCCCCATCTCGACCGACCAGAAATACCTAGAATTCCTCGCCACGGTGGCGGACCTGGGAGCTTTTGATTGATCATTTGTTGGGGGATGCTCTTAGAAAGGCCTCTGTCAAGGTGTGTTTGGTGTGACGTCGCTAGGGTTCTTGGGTGGATGGGCGGATGGTGTAGGTGGATATCATCTGCGGTTGTGGCATGCCCGCAAAGTGGAAGTGGCTTCCTTGCCATTCTTGCCGTGAACAGATTCCGTTGTGGGGTTCCGTGCCCGCTCGCGCGATGTGCACAGATGCATTCGTCTGTAGTTGCAGGAGCGTCAAGCTGCTGATGCAAGTGGGCCATGGGGCGGACACCTGCATTTGGTTCCTAGGCCGCGCGTCGCTTGCTGTCGTGGCCTTGTGTTCGTTACCTGACCAAGGAATACTACACTGCATGGCGCAACCCTGGCTGTTATCGTGGCGGGCACTGTAGTCTTGACTGTAGTCACTCGCGGTGGCATGGTGTGCTGAGGCTGAGCTCTCTGACGCAGTGCTAACCACGGTGCTTCCACCGGGGCCCTGAATCGCCACACAGCCGGTGTGAGGGGTGTTTATGGGTAACGCAGCGAGTTTACACCAGGGGCGCCTTCTCGCCCCAGAAGCCAACAGTGACAGGAGCAGCCGAGGAGCGCTCGCCTAGCACGTGCGGCAGTAACACTGCTGTAATGACGTGACGGTCCAACGGACCGCAGGCTCTCAAGAGTCTCATCACCGGAATTGCATCAAGGGGCATGTTGGCCACCCCTCTGACCCCTGGCATTGCACCCATCGCCCCCCTGGAATTGCGTTGCAAGACAGTACGTCAGGACGTCAGCAGTCTCAGCACTAAGGAACCAGGCGTCACGGCAGCCAGGTGGGAGGGACCAATTAGCTCCAAGCTATCACAGGTTGAACCCATCAGTTAACGAAAATAAACTAAAAATTGCGAACTGCAGAATCAGTGTCCCCAAGCCTCTCCTGACCCATGGTGCATCAGCACGCGTGCCTGCCGTCAAACCCTGTGCATCTAAGGCACCCCCGATCTTAGGGTTCGGTGTCGACGACCCATTGTCACTCTCCAGCAGCGCCGCAATGCATCTCCGCCCCCCCGCAGCATGTGCGAGGCCTCCTTAAACATACCTGATAGTGAAAATACAGGGCATGTGTGAAGCTCCCCTGATTACTAAAAATACTCCGAAACTGCACCAACGAACGTGAGGGGCCTCCCGCTTGATCCACTGCGGAAGGCCTCCTCCTGCCGTCGCCAATGAGAGAGCTCAGCATCACACCGCCGCCGCTTTGTAAAGACAATTAACAAGTTTCAACGAGAAGCGCAATGACCTGCCTGGAGCGCACCCCCCGCAGACAACGAAGCCGTCTACCGTAGCCCTCAGATCTGTGACATTCTGACTGTGCTGCGGCCCATCCAGCAATAAACTCGCCCATTCATAAATCGTAACGGGAGAGGAAGCACGACCCTGTCCCTGATTGAAAGAATGCAGGAGGTTACGGCACAGCCCCCCCAGTCAAAGCAAGGTTTCAAGTCACCCCCCCCCCCCCAACTATAAGTAGGCAGGGTGATGCCTTTCACACATGTGGAACGGATGTAAAGCTATCCTGTCAGTACTTAGGGCAGCCCGAAGACGTAGCCACGCACGCACGGCGTGTCTATAACGCCTGGTAACAAGCATAAGAAAGTCGGAACATAAAGATGCATATGCACATGTCGCAGTCACTGACGCGCAGCCATTTTGAGACCCCCATCACCCCATCTCTCCGTGCACATGCACCCCCGGTTTGAGAAAGCCACATAGTAACCGAACATGAGCAGGGTCCAAACCCTTGAGCTTGCCACGCTATACCGTGTGCTGGCGTGCCTCCCATGTGCCCGGGCTTATTACAATGCCCGTTACTGGCCAGGAAACGCTCTCACAGGACGCCAGACGCAGTCCGTTCGTGTCTCAAAAACCGTGACGCCAAAACCCTTACGACACGCGCCCCAACACCCACTCTGCACACGCTATGCCGGGTCACCCGCTATCGCGTGACGAGCTCTCGTGCGGGGCGCTGCTACGCTGCCCGGCTGCTGTGCAGGCACTAACCCGCTGCTGTCGACCCGCCCTTCACTCCAGAGCCGCCGCCGTTGGGGTGCCGGGTGTGCGGCCCGATGGCCAGTCATTGCCGCTGTCCTCCTGAGTCGTCGTGGCCGTGATGGACGGCAGCGCAGAAGCGGGCGAAGATGACTCCGCCACCATGCACGGCCCCTGTCCGGCGCCCGGCCCCGCCGCCGCCCCCGTCACGGCCTCAGCGCCCCCCGCGTCCAACACCAAGTGCACCCGTGGCGGCGGCTCCAGTATTCTGCCGTGGCCACTGGCCGTGGTGGGACAGCGTGAAACGGTGCCGGTGACTGGATAACCGCTGAGCGCCGTGCCGCCTGTCTCGACGTCCACCAGAGCCGACACACACAGGTCCTTGACGGCCGCGCTACCAGCCGCCGCGTCCCGCTGCTGCTGCTCTGTCTGCTGCTGTTGCTGTTGAAGGGCCAGGCTAGCAGAAACCACCATGGCCGCGGAATCCAGAGCATGGGCGGTGGACCCCATGGAAAGCTGGTCAAAGTTGGAGTTGCCGCTATTGGGCCCGACAACATTCGTGGCAGAGAAGTTGGCAAAGCGCGACTTGTTGCTGCCACCAGCCGAATATCGCTCTCGGGCGACCGTGGTCCCCTCGACTGGGGGCGGCGGCGGCGGCTGCGGTGACGGCGGCGGCAGGTGCGACAGGTGCAGCCACGAACGCATGCGAGGCGGCAGGCTGGACAAGAGGCTGTGGTGGAGGCCCGCGAGTCGCGCGCCAGTGGAGCTGCCGCCGCCGGCGGTGCGCGCCGCAAGAGCGGCGGCTGCGGCGGCCGCCACCTCAGTGGGGTCGTCGTCGGGCGGCGGGAGGTATCCGCTGTCCAGCCAGTAGGTGTTCATGATGCCTGAAGAGGCAACAAGCAAGGCGCACAGTACGGTAGTGTCAGGCAGGGATAAGTTGCCGACTGAATGGGCAGCAGGTGAGCTGCAGCCACATGCCGCAACGGCGATAACCTACCTAGCAAACCTCGCGCACCTTTGCCCTTGACGGAGACCTCGCCGCGGGCAGCCAGCTCAAACTCAGGCTTGCTCGTCAGCAGCTTGGCTGTTGCCTCACTGATCTGTGTTCAAGAAGCACAGGGAGAAGGTGTCTGTGTTCCACGAGTCCACGCAATAAATCCGCACGCGTGGTCGCGGCGGCTAGTGCTGCTCACACACCACAGACCGCACACCATGATGGAGCAAGAAATGGCATGGCAAGCAAGTCGGCACTCTTCCCACCACGCGGATTCGCTCCGCACCTGGATCTTCATGGGCAGGCTCGTGCTCTCCATGCGACTCGCCGTGTTGACAGTGTCCCTAAGCACGCGCACATACACACATGGCTTGACTTGAATGAGCAACGAGGGCAGCCATGCGTACCGGTATTAGGAAGAGGCGCCGTGCATGCCTGCCATTTCCTGTGCGCCATGTTCCTGTCTGTAACCACACGCACGCTCACTCACCCGAACAGGCAGTATCGCGGCATGCGCGTGCCCACCACTCCCGCCACCACCGGGCCTGTGAGACAGGGGCGCGAAGCAGAGCCAAAGTTGGGAGTTTAGCCTCCTGCGCTGCTTGCATACTTTGCACGATTGTGCGAAACCGGGATTGCCTTGTGTGCCTAGGAGCACGCATTACCCAAGCCCAACCGCTCGGGCAAGGCAGCCATGCTCCAGCCGTGGCCTGCATGCCTGCAGCCTGACAACTCGCGCAACGCACCGCTGTGCAGGCCGATGCGGATCTTCAGCTTCACCCCGGGGATGGGGCACTTGAAGTTGGCGACGCAATGGATCATGTCTTGGGCCATGCGGGCCATTCGCGCCGCCGCCTCGCGCGGCTCCTCCTCTTTGGGGCAGCCCGAGACACACCTGCATAAACGCACGGCAGTGCAGGGCGCGCATGAGCGAGCAAAAGTCAGTGAATGCGGTAAATGTGTGGGTGATCGCGCGGTGCGTGGACAGGGCTGCTTGGGCTCGGCATTGGGTTCGGCTCGTCTAGTCTGCTGACCCGACAGCTGGTTGCTTGCGCCTCCAGGCGGGCGTGCATTCCTCGCACACGCAGCGACGAACCAACATGTTAACTCACATGAGTGCATCGCCGATGGTCTCCACCTGCAAGCGATAGTGTCGGGTACGGGGCGCACACCGTACGGATCGATCAGTCATGACTGGGCTTGGTTCTCAGGGCTTGGTTCCATGCACCAGATGCTGATAAGTGGCGTGCCAGGCACAAAAGAGCCCTGACCATTATCCTCTAACTCTCTCTACCTTCTGCAGTCGCTTCTCAGTCACGCACCTTGTACACGTTGTTCTTCTGCGTCAGTTCGTCAAAGCTGGAGAAGAGGTCGTTGAGCAAACTGACCACCTGCAGCGGCGTCAGCTCGGACGAAATGCTGGTGTACCTGTGCGTGCGTGCGTGCATGTGTGGATGTGTGTCATGACAAGGGTGGTCAGCTTTGTACAGCTGGAAAAAGGGCTGAGCCCCGGGGGCTCAGCCCAAAAAGCACAACGAGGGTATGCGTGCGCATTATGAACGTGTGCACATGTTTGCACAGACGGTCGCAGGTCCGCGCATCAGGGCTCACTGTCACAAATGCAACGACCACAAGGCCCTCAGGCAAGGCCCTTCCACCGCGCACGCACCCGACAATGTCACTGAACAGAATGGTGACTGTGCTGAACTGCTGCACGATGTCCGACTCGCCGTCCTGCAGCTGCTGGATGACCTTGTCTGGGAGCATGGCCCGCAGCAGCCGGTCGTGCTGCGCGCGCGTCACCAGCAGCCACAGCACCAACAGCGACACGAGGAAGGATCCCACCACCACCGCAGCTGCGGTGAAGGTAGGCAGGGGCGGGGCGGGGAATGCGGCGGGGAAAGGCGGGAGAGGCGGGGTTGGAGAGGAGGGCACGCAACGGCGCGCTCAGTTCTACGAGTTTGCTTCCTGCCTACCAGAACTGCAAGCGCGCCCGGCCGCTGCACCCACGGTCATACCCGCGGCCATACCCGCGGCCCCCCCTCGACCCAGCAGCTCACCAATGCAAGGGTCATGCCACGCTGGCACCCAGCCGTCCACGGGTGCCAGCTCCAGCAGCCACTGCCGATGACGACACGAGACACGCGTACGCATGCGGCACACACATTCCGGGGGTCGATGTACACGTTAAATGTCAGGTAACATAAGGTTGGATCTTGGGGTGGACAGCGTGTCAGCTAGCAGCGGACAAAGAAACACGCGGCCACCATGGTCCTGCGACTGTCAGGGGCCAGGCATATACAAGGTACGGTAGTTTTGTTACCTGCAAGTTGTAAACGTTGATGGGCAGCACCTCGGGCGTTTCCGGCAGCCGCGTAGTGTTTCCCAGCGTGCGAGCCGAGTTAGAAACGGAGGTGCGCAGCTGCCGCAGCTGCGTGGGGGAGGGGCAGCAGCGGGGAGGCGAGGGCCCAGTGAGGGATGGGGAACAAGCATGCGCATTAAGTTGTGGGCCGGATGCGGGCATGGGGCATGGGAGGTAACACCTGTGTCTCTTGCAGCCATCTCTGTATTTCACTTACCCCACTGGCACTTCTTCACTCCGCCTATAGATCATCATCCTGCCTTATTCCCCACACATGCGCTAGCAACACAAACACACGTACCTTGTACAGGTACCCGCGGTGCTCCAGCATGTGCAGCCTGCTGTCCGGCCCCTTGAGCAGTTCATCCAGATTGATCATGGTGGATACCTGGCCCCTGTGATCACGAGCGATCAAGCAAGTAATGCTGGGTGAGTGGGGGAGTGCCCACCGCACCGCGAGGGTGCTCGCTGCAGGAAGTCGCACCCCCACAGGCCCGCACAGACGTGGCTTCGGAGGGCACGAATGGCTCACGTCCGGTCTGCATCCGCTGCATGGTCCGCGTGGGCGCGACCACGCAAATGGGAGTTACGCAGGACGCATGCTGCATGCGCTCTCGAATTCCTACACATGAAGGGCCGTTGTGTGATATAGCGTGCGAGCTCACCAATACTTCATGCCACTGGTGGCGTTCCAGCACGGCTCCGAGCAGTTGTACGGCGTGTATGAGCAGCCCCAGTCGTAGCCCTCCCGCGGGGCCGGCAGGAAGATGGGCAGAATGGTGTCTGCATGTGGGTGGTTGGCGAGGAGAGGTGGGCGGCAAGAGAGGGCCGAGGGCGGTGGGCTTGGTGAGCAATGCCCGCGCAATTGCGAAACGCCGACCGCATGCATTATATAAGACCACCGCGAATCACCAGGGCAGTCGAGGGTAACTGATGGCAAACAACAGCAAGGCGAATACGCGGAGCACGATGTTCCTTTCTAAGCTGTCCCAACTAAACTCACAGGCGCACTGGAAGCCCTCCTTGCATCCATACGGCCCTTGGATGTGCACACCGCCCTGCTCGATGCTGCGCAGCGTGTGGGCGACGCGAAGGGTGTTGTGAACATGCTGCATCACTGCGAGGTGCCGATGAGAAGCTGTGCCGATACTCTCGCTCCATGCCCGCTGCATTACATGACACCCGGCCACGACACCCGGCCCTATCCGGCTTGCCGTCAACTGCACCGTCACTGCTTTGGTGCCCATTAGGAACGGCGAAACCGAGTACCCCATCTCTGCCACCCACCCTTACTCCACTACCGGTATACGACCGTAACCCGCCCGTTGCCTCCTGACCCCCACCTGTACAACATGTTGGGGCGGTCCTTCTCCAGCCGCAGCATATCGCGGCCGTACAGCGAGGCCGCCAGCGCGCCCGTCAGGACCGGGTACTGCGGAGGCGGAGCGGGAGTGGGCTTTACCGCAGTGGGATGTACGGCAGTGGGGATAGGTGATACGGGGCAGGACCGCAGGAGGCAGGTGAAAGGGCGGGGCTGGTGAGGGATACAACGGCTACGGTGATGCGAATAGGGTGTGTGCGGCTGTGCGCTAGGGCCCCTGTGTCAAGTCCTGTCCACGACGCGGTGTAACGCACGCACCGTGCGCCAGATGACACCAGCCTGATCAATCTCTGCAGTAGGTGCATGGGGGGAAACATGTATTGTTGTTGCGCGGCGTTTACCGCCTTGTGGCAGGCATCACGCCACATGCCCATGTCCCTTTGCGTTCCCCCGTTTCATTGCCCGTCGCCCCACGCCACACCGGCCCTGTCGCGCTGCCTGTCACCCACGACCCACCAAGCTGTTTCACAATCCACTTGTTGGGCTGCTGCTTGCGCGTCTGCAACCACAAATGAATGAACGTTGTCGGTTGGAGCACTTCGTTACTTAGCACGCTGCAGGTCCCTACTACCGCAACACACGGATCCACATTTCATGTGTGACGGTTACCACCACGAGAAGCGCTCGTCTTCACCGCCGACTCACCCGGTCCATGATGCCTTTCGCCATGTCCAGAAACTGCATGTCTATTATCGTGCAGTTGGGGTACTGGGCAATGAAAGTGGCCAGAGCTTCTGCACGTGTTAATACCAAGTTCACGGCAGGTTTGGGTTATGCCATTCAGTCAATGCCATCTCCCGCACGGATTGGGCACAGCAGGCACAGCGTGCCAGGTGGCGTAGAACTTTTGATAACTTGGCTGGTCGCGAGGCGCTATTTGCCCTGAAACCTTGCCGCCTTTACTTGGCCGTGCGTGCCCACGGCGCACCTGCACCGAAGGTGGTGATGAGTAGGTCTTGTGCCACGCCCAGGGCCACCTCCTGCCCCACGCCGGTGCGCGCGGTGTTGCGTGCGTTGTCCTCGGCGTAGCGCGCAGCGACTTCAATGCCCACAATCCCTGACGGTAATGATGGTGGGTACGGTGTGCAGGTGACGTCAACACTCAGCAGGTTTCCATTGCCAGCGCCAGACGCAGCCGCTCAGGGAACCGGCATGCGAAAATGACACTAGTCAGACTGGTGCTTTGAGCGCATGTATGCCCGGGGCGCATTCCGGTTCCTCACCCAGGGTAGTCATAATGGCGAAGAGCAGGAAGGTGAGCACGAGGAGCATGGGCCGGGCACGGAGCACGGAGCTCGTGGACTGCCAGCGGCGGTGTAGGCGGTTCATCCACAGGCGGCAGCCGGTGGCGCGTGCCGCGGCTGCGTGCTGCTGCTGCTGCTGCTGCGCGTTGGCGTTGCGCAGGTGGTTGCCGCTGAGGCTGGTGCGCAACTTGACCCTGCAAGCAGCGCAGGAAAGGGCAGGCGCGAGGGTTTCGCCAGCTCTGCCACTGTAATGTGCTCTGGATTGGGCCAAGAGCAGATGGAAGCATGAAGCTGGACAAAGCGCGAAGTGTCATAATGGAGGAGGTACGGGAGGAGTGGAGTGGCCTAGGGGAGCAAGTCTACTAGAGCTACATTAGGCCGACGGCGATGCAGGCGGCACGCCCCGGGGTCCAGAGCAGGGTGATCGCATTGCACGTCACTGGCTCGTGAACTGCGTCAGCAAGTCCCTCTTGCAACCTGACAATCTGCGCTCGCCCTAAAACTGTGCCCCAGGGGCACTGTGAAGTCCTGACCGTATTGAGTTTCGGGCGTGCAGCTGAAGCTGCAGGTTTCCATTTATGAATTTTTGTTTGCTGGTTGTGGCCGCAGCGTATCGGCGACGCTCCTTGCGAGCATGGAGACACACGAAGCATGGCGAGCAGCGCGACGAGCACTTGCCCTTTGAGTGTCGGGGCCCCATACCATATGCCCCCAGCACGACAGCATCGCTGTACCTGTCAAACATGCGATGGATGCCGCTTGTGGCGACTTCATCGTCCATGCCCAAGCTGAGGCGCTCAGCATCTCCTGCTTCCGACGCAGCAGGCGTTGCACTGCCGGTAGTGCGTCCTGTTCTTAGGTGACGCATGTTGCCTGTATCCAAGGAAACTCAGCAAGCTCGTGGTACACAGCGCGCGCGAAACCAAGGCCAGGCCTTGTTTCGCCGCTTGTTGTGCCTGTTTGTTTATCACGATATCTAGCTGTGTTTAAATATGCTTTTCACACATTTCGGCTTGAATCTATGGAGAAGCATGTGCTGGGAAAAGGAGTAACACGTTCGCCACGAAGCCGCACCCGATTGGGAAGCGTGTGTACAGGACTATGTAGATGATATATTGTATTATAATTGCAGCTGTGTAAGATGCGCGCGGGTGCTGAAGGGTCGCACCGCAGCCGTAGAGCATTGCCATTTCGCAGACCGGTCTGCTGTTGTGCCCAGCCCCTGGCGCCGACGGTATGTAAGGTACTGTTATATCCAGCAGCCAAAAAAACTGCCCAGTAGTCAGCCTGATGGCCCTGTCTTCCCACAGTTCTGCCCCTCGAACGCCGCGCCGAACACCGCGCAAACCCCTGCGCACCCCCGCACTCGCATTACCACAGGATCTGAAACGTTGCTAACGCGCCGGCTAGGGGCGGGGGGCGGCGTTCTCACTGGGCCGGATATTGTCCGCCATCGGACTGTCCGTTTGTGGGTGAAGGGTGGGGCGGTGGGCTTCACAAAGTTCACATAGACGCCCTGCGACGGTTGGCCTCGGCTTGCTTAGCTGCTTGCGTAACTGCTTGGCTTCACTCGCCACTCATCAAAGATGGCCATTCGTACGGGCACATACCGGTACCAGCATCTGGTGCATGGTTGCCACGTCGTTCGGAAGGAGGCGCGCCATGAATTGCAAAGGACCAGATTGCCAGTCTTGTCTCCACACTGGACCAGAAGCAGGGTACGGGCATGCGACTGCCTGAGCTTGCAGTGCGTCCTTCGCTCAATCCCTGCCTCCCCCAAGCCACAGCCCCCGTGGATTTGCGTCAATTCGCCGCCTAATCAATCCCCGTAATCACTGTGTGCGCTCGTACGTCTCCCTGGTGACTGGCTCGGCTCGCAACCAAGCCTAGTCCCGGGTCCCATGGCCCAACTCAAGCCAAGCGTGCTGACATCCCCACACCCATCGATATCCACTCCTGCGACATGCGTGCCTAGTAAACAGTGAGTCCCCGTCCAGATTGCCACCCCCCCCTTCAACTGCATACCACCTCCCATATCCTAATACGTAGCACCCACTCCCACCCACCCAAAGTCCCACCCCTCCCACGGTCCCATCCCATCCCATCCCAACACCCCGCCCTGCACCCTCCACCACCTGCCACTCCTGCCTCACCCTGCAACCTCCTCCACCTGCCCCTGCGCCACAAGCGCCTCCGCAGACGCCCACTCTCCTCAAACGCCTCAGCCCCTCACTTGCGCGCCAGCTTCTGCAGCTGGTTCACCGCCAACATCATCACCAGCGAAATCAACAGCAGTACTGTGCCGATCACGGTGGCGCCCACGTAGTCGTACTGCTCCAGGCACTGGAAGATCAGCACGGGCGCGATCAGGTCCTTGAAGGCAAAGTTGGAGGACACGATGACAATGGATCCGAACTCGCCAAGCGCGCGCGAGAAGGCCAGTGCCGTGCCGGTCAGCAGCGCGGGCAGCAGCGGCGGCAGCACCACGTCTGTGAAGGTGCGCCACTGCGAGGCGCCCAGCGACCATGCCGCCTCCTCCATCTCCTTTTGGATTTCCTGTTGCACGTGGTGGCGTTGGGAGGGGAAGGGAAGGCGAGGGGAAGGCGTTAGGAGGAGGTGAGGGGGAGGTGAGGGCCTGAGGGCCTGAGGGGGCGGCAGAGGGCATGGTGCACGGTATGCGGAGCAGGGGAGCAGGGAAGGGGCGCAACAAGGCGGGTTGCGGCGTTACGGCTCCGGGGTACTCGGACGTGCCGGGCCGGGCTCGCCGCCACCCTTGGTGCGACCCGGGTGCAATGAACTAGATCTGTCAACGAAGTCGTGTCCAACGGTTCTTCCCTGCCCAACTGGCCCCATACCATGCCGTGGTATCTTTCGCCAAAACACCGTGCCAGAACACACGCTGCCTGCCCGCCTCCCACGGCTACACCCCCGACCAGGACACATGACCCATCCCAGTCCGGCCTGCACCCTCCCTCACCCTGTCCGCCTTGCCCCCGTTCCGTGCACTCCCTCCCTGCTCCCGTCGCTCCCAGCCCCAACCGCCGGTTCCCATACCCCCTTTGCTCGCATAGGGCATCCTTCCCCTTCCCTTCCCTTCCCTGTCCCCTGTCCCCGCTATCCTCTCGCTCCCATACCCTGCCAGGCTGCCACCCCATCCGCCCCACATTACTCCCCAAGCCGCCCCATCCGCGCCCCGCCCCAACCCGCCCCAACCCGCCCCAACCCGCCATGGCTCCGCCTCCTGGGCGCTCTCACCTGCATGACGGGCTGCATGGTGCGCACCACGAAGGGGAAGGACACGAAGATCATGGCGATCACCACACCCAGCCGCGTGAACACCACCTGGGTGGACAGGGGACAAAAACAGGGGAACGAGAGGATGAGGGGGCAGGCCAGCCGCTTCAGCCGCGTTCCGGCAGCCTACGTGCTGGTAGTTGGAAGGTATCCATAATTCCATATAGAGTTGGACCCTCACACGCTGATTGCGTCCAGACCCAGACCCCAGACATGGCAAGCTGAAGCGCGTGGAGCATCCTCCAACTGCGGGTATGGGGCCACCGCCAGGTTCGAGGCAGCTAGTCACCCTAGCGGCAGAGACAGTGGCGGCCCGCCTATGCAACCTCGGAGTCCCCTGTCCTCAAACCAATGTTCACTGCACATGCTCGCTGCATCGCCTTCCATCCATAGCCGCACAGCAGCTCTGCTCGTTGCCCAACCGCGCGTCTAGCTAGCCTGGTGTGCTCGGCAGACCCCGTCGGCCACGTTTCCGTCCGCTGATTCCAAGGGCTCCTCAATGAGCACGCACCTAAATCCCAGCAGGAGTCCGCATGCCCCTCTCTAGCCCCTCTTCCTGACTCAAACTTCCCCTCTCTCCCGGCTCTTCGCACTGTCCCCAGCTCCGCTTCCCCATCCCTTCCCTGCAGCCGCCTGTCATCCTTCTGCGTCCCCAACGCCCCGTGCTACCATCTCCCTCCCGCCTTACCCTTCCCTCCCAGCCAACGCCCTCCCTCTCCCTCCCACCCCACCGTTCTCCCAAACTCCTCCTTCCCTAGACGAGCTTGCTGGATAGCCCCATGTTCGTCCTCTTCTTCTGGTATAGTTTCGACCTCACTAGGGCGGGAACTACTGCCGGACCCCCAGCTGCTAACCACACTCCACTATGCTATACGCACGCACCTGCACGCCCTGCGCCTGCAGGAACTGGCCGATGAAGAACTCGTCGCCGTACACCGTGGCAAGCGTGAGGCCCGCCACCGAGGTCGGCAGCGCGAACGGCAGGTCCACCGCCGCGTCCAGGATCTTCTTCCCCGCGAAATTGTAGCGCACCAGCACCCAGGCCAGCACGAAGCCAAACACGCAGTTGATGGCGGCCGCGATCAGCGAGCAGGAGAAGGTGACGTAGTAGGCGTGCATCGCCACCGGCTCGGTGGCGCGCGCGATGAAGACGTTGAGCGGCACGAGCGAGGCTTTTTGCAGCAGCGCGGTGATGGGCATGATGAGCATGAAGGCCATGTAGGAGAGCATGAAGGTCCAGGTGATGATGGGGGAGAGGTTGGGCAGGCGGAGGCGCGCCGCGGCGGAGAAGAGGTCGGTGGCGGTGGCGGCGGCGGGCACGGCGCTGAGGCCGGAGCTGGGGCCGCCGTCCATGGAGGCCGTGGGCGAGCCATCATTGGAGGGCGCCGCAGAAGCGGGCGCCGAGACTGACTCGGCGACAGCTACCTCCGCCACCGCCTGTGGTTGGCGTGGGTGCTGTTGTGGCAGCTGCTGTTGCGGCTGCGAGAACCCGGCGGAGACACCTGCGGGGAGCGGCGTGGGCGGCAAAGCGTGGGGCCATCAGGAGGGGGGGGGCCGCTCAGGCCGCGCCAGGCCGTGCCAAGTCGTGCCGTGCGGTCAGCGTAGCCAGCGCCCAAGGCCCGCAGGCGGCGCCCCCGAACCAATGATGCGCAGGGGATAGAGGTCTTCGGGAGGCACTCGAGGGTGAGGGGCTGGAGATGCGGGCAATGCTGTTGCAGGTAGTCGTGGCGAGGCTTGGTTTCCAGGCCAACCCGCACCCGTGCAGCCCTCACGCCACGCACCTCCAGGAGGGTCGAAAGCCGCTGCCGCAGCTGCAGACGCCACGACTTGCAGTCTTTGCCGTTGATATCTCCCAAGGCCTGTTTCGGTTGCATAGCCAACAAACGCAGTTGGCCTGACGGCCCCATGTGTACACGCCGCCGAGCGCGGTGCTTACCTGCCGGAGAGACCTGCACATGAGCAACGCTTGAAGTCCCTAGTCGGATGGGCGACCGCTGCACCCCAGCGATGCATGGCCTCCCTCGCGACGAGGCAAGCTGATGGCTGCAAACTCGCTCCATATTCTGTACCTATACAAATGGATTACTCTACTTGGTAGTGTCTGGTGGCTTACTGGACAGATAACAAAGCAAAGTCCATCAACCCGCTCAAGAAAGGCTTTGCATCGTCGCAGGCTGGAGTTCTTGTTGACAACTCAGGATAAGGCTTTGGTATTTTTGCTTAGGTACTAAGCTAATGCCTGTCCGATCACGAAGTCCATTGAGTTCAGCAGTGCCCCATTCGCTTGCATTGGCAAAACGTCCGCGCTCGCGCTCGCGTGTGTAGTTATGGGGCTTGGTCCTTACGCAAGTCAGTACAAGATAAAACCCAGGGCGCGGCAGGGTTAACCGCCAAATGGCACGCAAGCATCGAGGCGCCCATCGCATACCCCCCCCCCCCGGTAAGTGCACGTCCAGCAGGTCGAGAGCTGCAACGTAGGCGCCAATCGTGCTAGTGTAATGTTGTATCAAGGTGAGATAACGGGTAGCCGCGTTGCCCCAACACACTTGCCGGCCACGCAGGCATGCGCACGAAAGCGTTCTAGCGCACGCGGCGGCAGGACAGGATTACTGCCGGCTGTCACAAACTCATAGCCATCGCTTTCATCATGCCGGTGATGCCACCAGCACCTTTGACTATGTGTGCCGTCACTGACGGCGATCATGGCCAGGTCACCAGGGGATTATTCGTGGTTGATGCAGAGCGCACTCGATTTACGGGCGGTGGCACAGCAGCGGATAAGAGCGCGAGCACTCTCGCAACCCGTTGCTCGCAACGCGGTGTAACTAGGAGAAACAAGGAAGGCAATGTCCGCCGCCTGCGTGTCCTGGATGCCGACCGCTAACGACTCGCGGTGGTTGGTCGGCGCACTTGCCCTCCGGGTATCGAGTATTTGTATGGTATATCAAGCCACGTATCCAAGCTTACTTATGTCGCTTTCACCCTTCCGGGCAGCGCGGTCGATCGCTGAATCCAGACTTTAGTTTCGCCGACACTCCGAGAGCACATGTGAGTATTATTTAGTTAACGTGTCGGCCAGCATACAATATCGTTTCTGCATCGGTTAAGGACGCATTCGTATTCATAAGAATTTCGCGCGACTGGCGAAGTCTGGAGCCGAATGCGAAACATCGCTGCGCTTGCACACACATCCAAGCTTAAGTAAGGTACATATGTTTAGTGGTGTGGAAGGACTACCGCTGATATCGAGGCGACCTCTGCAAGAGCGGGCAGGCAAGCTTGTTCGCCTGCGGGGTTTTCGGGACAGAGAAGAAATTTTCACATTTGCTTGAACGGATAAGTCTTCTTGCAGCTCTAACAGCTTGCAAACACTGCCGTCTCGGCGCGCCCGCCCTCACTCAAGGTCAAACGGCGCCAGCGCACACAACAGTCCTGGTGACACTTCACCACCTCCATCATCGTTACAGGCCCCGAGTAGCATGGCGGGTATACATGATGGAGAAGGGGGCGCCACGGTCGACGCCCAAGCGGGCAGCTCCTGGCAACACAGCGTTGACGTGGGGGCAGCCCGCCCTGCTCAGTCCACGTCGCCCCTGAACGCAACCCCAAGCGTGCGGGTCGTGAAAGGTGCGAACCTGCCTGCAAGATGCCCATCGAACATGACTGTGCTATGTATACTCAAAGCACCGTTCTCTTGACAGCTGTAAGCGCGAAGAGTACCCATGAAACACAGTGTCTCAACTCGTGCCCGCTCGCCATCTCGCTCAACAACAGGATGGAAAAAGGGCCCCTACAACAAGCTTCAGGACCCGCTGTAAGTTCCGTTATGTATGTAGGCTGGTTCAGTGCACACCCTCCTCCCTACCTTCACGCTCAACATCCGCAATGCACGTAACACTGCCCCGCCTGACTTGTGCCGCACCGCGCACACCCCTCCGCCCTAAATCCTGGCGAACCCTAACCATTTACCGGAACTGTTCCCCTATGCGCCCCTTCGATGCCGCACCCGGCCCGTACATGCAGTCCCGTGGTTACGCTAATGCCCTCCTCCACCACGACGTCTTTCAACGCGCCGCCGCCTGCCGGGCCTATCGAGGTGGCGGCTCCGGGCGCGGCCGTGGGCCCTAACCAGGCGCATCTGGCGGCGGTGGCGCAGAGCCGCTCGATGCGCGCCGTGGGCAGCAAGCGCGCCAGCCTTGTGCAAGTGCGCTCTGGTTATAGGGGCGCCATGTGCAGCGTACGGGCGCTGGATTAGGGGGGTTTCGGCACGCACGCGGTAGTGGGTTTTGTTGGCCAGACCCTGGGTTGGCGACAGCTGCGCCTGGGCTAAGGGTGCTGCTGGCACGCAGGTGTTGGACCTGCGGAGTTACAGCATGGCGCGCTCGGATGCCGCGGGTCCCGTACCAGGGTCCGAGTCAACGCGCGTCAAGGTGGGGGCACGGGCGTGGGCGCGGGCGCCGGATGCGGTGTTCTTGTAGAGGGGTGGTGGTGCAGCGGTCCCAGATGGCCTGATGGCAGCGCCCCGGGGTCAGGGTTGGGGTGCTGGGTCTGTGATCAGGGCAAACAAGCGTGGCAACCACGTTTGGGGTCGCGGCCAGCTTATGCAGCGCCCAGCGGCGTTTGGTTCGTGAACTGTGTTGACAACATGGCTGGCACATGCTTTACGGCTGCCGGTGCTCCTTATGCGGCTCCAACACCACGTCTCCGCCACAATAGGCCATCATGATTACCACCATAATGCTCTGCTCTGCCTCAGGCCGACTTCGTCAGCGAGGACGAGCTCATCGCGCTGCCCTTCAAGCCGCCCAGCGTGTGGCGGTACGTGTACGACGTGGCGGCGGGCACGTGGGAGCTGGTGCTGTACATCCTGGTGGGTGCGGGGGTACGGGCATGGTAATGGGTAAACAGAACGAGTGCGCGCCCGCCCATGTGTGCTGGGAAAGCACATAGGGAAAGGGTCGATGTGTGTGCGTGTATGTGTGTGCCGTGTCATTGTATTAGGGAAGCACAAATGGGGAAGGGGCCCACACCGGGATGCAGAAACGGGTTTCGTGTGCGTCAGGTTAGGCGATGTCATACCCAAGAAAAAGACAAGTGTCTGACGCACCAATTGGCGGCGCCTGCTTACAGGTGATGCTGCTGGCAGTCATGCTGGAGACCAACGCCCGTTACTTCCGCTCGGGTACGCCATGACTGCGTCTGTGTGGTATCTGCCCCCATGCACCCGCATGCATCCCGGAACAAGGAGCAGGGCATGGTCTGGCGCTGACTTGCGCGGCCGGCCCAACACATGCTTGCGCGGCCGGCCCCAGCATATGCTTGGGCGGGCAGGCACCAAGCAAGCCTTCGCCTTGAAGCAGATGGTGCGTTGACAATCGTTGTGACGGCAGCGTGACGGCAGTACGCCTGTGGGACGTGTTTTTCCACGCAGGCAGCGAGTACGACAAGTGGTGGGTCACACTTTACAAGTTCACGGTGGTGTGCTACCCGGCCGGCCTTATGGTGGCGCAGGTGCGTGCCGTACCAGTCCTAATGCCGTACAGCTGTACAGCCGTGTGTACAAGCAGCACATCACCTTGCAATAAAAGCAACGGCACAAGTACAGCAAAAGCTGGCACGTCATGCAGCACTACCTTTGGGGTCCCGTGCACATGTGAGCGTCCGCCCGGCACGCCCACCCTTCTCTCCTCCCCTCCCCAAATGTCTTTGCCCGCAATGCGCTAATTTTACCGTTCTGACCACGCTCCCCATGCAACAAACACAGTTCATGCTGCTGTGCGAGTACACGTTGCGCAAGTACATGTACTTCCGGCTGCTCAGCTTTGGCATCATGGTGCAGTACGAGAAGCGCAAGCTGTGGCGGTCCTGGTGCGTGCAGGGCGATAGGAAATAAAGGGGCTGGGGCAGGGCGATAGAAAATAAAGGGGCTGGGGCAGGGCGAGACGCGATGAAGGGCAGCGGGAGGACATGTGAACTGCAGTGCGTCGGCCCAGAGTCGTGCAAAGTCGACAATAGAACGCAGCGCAGCCCGGGGCGCATTGTTCTTGGTGCAAATGAACGTGTGCTGGGATGCGCGCGTGTGTGTTGCGCTCGCGTTGCCAGCATGTGCCGCTGCGGTGCGGTCTTTGGTAGTGCTGACGTGTCGTGTCGCGCCCTGGAGCCCCTACAGGTACTTTGTCTTCTTCTGCTGTCTGTGGATCATCCTCAACGTGTGGGCCTGGTGGGGCCTGATTGAGTGGTGGGGCCGCAACGGCAAGGTACGGGAGCCACTTCTGAGGCGCACATGCGCAAGGACGGCCGGGCTGTGCCATGTTAACCGGGGGCCCACCTCATGCATACCAGCATATGGCCATCTTTCAGCCGCTATCACTGGAGCTTACCTCCTGCCAGCTATGATATATACTTTAACACACGGCACGATATGTTCAGCCCCGTGCCATTTGCCACGCCCCCTCCCTCTGAACAGTCGGGACCCGAGGTGCTTTCTTTCGCCGTGTTCGCGGTTGTGAACGTCGTGTCCTTCCACCTGATCATATACTACCAGTGAGTGCGATGGGTGCGGGTGTCAGGAGTCGACGTGCAGCCTGGTGTATTGCGTCGTTTGCGATCGCTTTCGGCCGGCCCGCGCGAAGCGTGGCGGTTGCAGGTATGCTCGAAGTCACCCTGCCACGCTCCGAGCCACCCGGCAACCCGGCAACCCCCATCGCCCTGCACTGGCTTTCACCACAGACGGCTCATGGATGCGGAGCTGCATGTACTGGAGCCGCTGCAGGTGCGGCGCGCACGAGAGTGGGGGCGGGAGGGCCGGAGGGGGAGGGGGTTAGGGGAGGGCGTACTGGAATGGCACGTTCCTAGCGACGCTGTTTGTGCACACTGGTACTGCGTTTTGACGCCGACCCTAGCCAGGCAAATTCAGGCCAGGCCTCAGCACCGAATACGCCTTACTATTATTCCCGAAGCATTAGCGGTTGTTGTTTCTCAGTGCCTACCAAGCGTATACAAATCCGGGGGGCGAAGCCCCTTCAGGATCACTCTATCCGTGGCTGCGTGCGGCATGCGTGCGTGCTGCGTCTGCAAAAAGTATCATGCTGGCGCAACCCGCGACTGCCATGTATGAATGAAAGTGTAGCTAAGGGCACAGGAGGCACGCTTAGATACCCGCTTTGCTTTACTCCAACCGTGTGCAGGCCTACCTCATGCCAGACATGGTGCTGGTCAGTGAGAACGCGGTGAAGAAGGAGGGCTGGCGACTGCTGCGCGCCCTCATCTTCGGCTACTGCTGGCCGGGGCCCAGGCGTTACGACGTCGACTGGGTGCGGGCACAGGTGGGTGCGGGCGCGTGAATGGATAGGTCATGTTGCCGCTTGTCACTGCACGTGCTATTAGGCTGGCCGCCTTGTGACGTGCAGGCCCGGCGTGTCTCCCCCCCATCTCCAACCACCTCAGCACTGCACCACCACGTCTTGCCACCACAGGGCATTCGCATCACCCGCGCCGCGCACGGTGGCAGCCCGGGCCCGGCCCAAACGGCCGAGGACCTGAACAGCGAGGCTCAGGCCAAAGCCGAGAAGACGATGGGCGACGAGGAGGGCGCGTACCCAAAGGGCGGCAGCATTGGTGGTGTCATGCATCCACCAGAGGCCGAGGTGGCGCCCAAGCCTGCAGGCAGCATGGTCCGCTCAGACGCCGCGGCTGCGGCGTCTGTCGCCTCGGCCGCTGTGGTGGAGGGTGTGCAGGCGCCCGAGATGTGAGTGGTTGGGAATCTTGGGATGCGTGCCTTGCCCGCTCACACGCCGATTGCAGTGAGCACCGCACTGCAATGAGTACCGCATTGCCTGTCCTGGAGTGCACTGCCTGCCGCACACCGCGGGCACTCCTTTGCATACAGTCAGCAGTGACGAAGCCAAAGCCAGAACTGATCGGAGGCATACCGCATCACCTTTCACAGTCGCACGGCCGGCCCCGTGGCGGAGGCGGCGGAGCACGTGATGTCGCCCCAAGCCGTGGGCGTCACCGCGGACGCCACAGGTGCATAGGCCGGGAACATGCTTCTGGATTCTGATAGTGACATCCTGACATCTCCAAGGCGCATGGAGCGACAAGCCGGCACGGAGACCCTCGAGCCACTTGCATGTTTATTCGGCGCCCTTCCCCCTACCTCCACACTACGCAGAGGCTGCTGCGGCCGCAGAGAAGGGCCATGCCTCGGGTGCGTCCCACTCCGCCTCCAGTCCCCCCTCCACGCCCGCCGCCGCCAAGCCCGCCGCCGCCGACAGCCTGCAGGCCGCCGGCGCCAAGGCACTTCACGCCGCCGGCACGGGCGCCTACGCCGCCGGCGCCGCCACCTGGGGCGCCTGCCGCCGTGCCTGGGTGTGCTGCTTCCGCTGCTACTGCGCGTGCTGCTGCTGGGGTGCGCGCATGTTCAGCCCCAAGTGAGTCTGCTTGATGGGTCGGCTCGGCTTACGGTATCGTGTTTCCTGTGCGGAAGAGAGGCAGAGACTTAAAGAGGATGCCTGTATTGACTGTGGCGTGCGAAGAGACCAATCCTTGCCACATAAACAACATATTGACAGTGAAGCGCGCAGAGACCGTGCCACATAAACAACATATCCTGTTCCAGCCCTACCAGCAGCAGCAGTAGCAGCAGCAGTAGCAGCAGCTACCGCTCATGTGCATTGAGCAGCCACTACTGCTACTGCCGCTTCCTCCGCCCTCCGCAGGCACTACCACTCAGGTCTGTACGCGCTGCCCATGGCCATGATGGCGACCTTCTCCTGGCACCGGGTGAGGGGGAGGGCGAGGCGGTGGTGGGAGGTGCGCGCTAGATAGCATGCAGCCAGCTAACGTGGCCAGGAGTGGAGAGCAGGGGCTGCAGATCATCTGGTGCTGGGTGGCTGAGCCAGCGCCACGGCACCGGATGCAGCCAGCATGCTGCAAGCAACAAACCACAAAAGTCTCACGGGAACCTGAAGAGGACGCGAGCGAGGGGTTATGATAGCACCATCCTTAAGCGTGACCCAATGAGCTCGCAGTAATGTGCGCGCTGACACGCATCTTACATGTGCGTGTGTGTCTGGCCCATGCGCAGGTGTGGCCGTTCCGGCGGGACGTGTCCTTCATCCGCGGCATCTTCCTCGCGGCCTTCCTGGCGTCGCTCATGGTGGCTGGAGGCATTGTGTTTGGCGCCTGGCTGGTGGGTTGGAGCGCGCAGGGGGCAGACAGTGATGCGACACCCCTTTGCAACAGTTTCGCTTGCGGTTTGCGTTGCTGCCGCATGGACGCGTGGAGGAAGCACAATGTTGTGTGCTGAGTAAGTCCGCGGTGCACTGCATCGGGTGCTTGCGCACACACATTTTCCACCCTGCTAGCTACGACTAAACCCACGCTGACGTTTCCCCGTGGACAGGCTGCTCGCAGCCCACCCGTGTGTCAGTGGTAAGTCGGATCATTTCAGCAGGTGGCGGGGTGGTCGTTACATGCGGTATGCAGGGATTGAAGAGCGCGCACGTGCATGCGGACACCAAACCTCGACTTACCCCTGTACCTGCAGTTCCGCATGCGGTAGGAAAGCACCAGAAGCTCAGGGTCGACATCGTGCGGACAAGTGCGAAAATTATGCTTTTTGGATTGCCGCTCTGCGCTTTTGTCCATCACTTAAACCAGGGGCCTGGACGCGTGCTACGACTGCAACCTGTACCAGGAGGAGTACGTCCAGTATGATCAGGTAAGTGTGTGTGTGTGTGTGTGTGTGTGTGCGCGCGCACATGCGCGCGGGTGTGCGTGTGAACGCATGTGGCAAAAATCGTCATGACGACCGTGCATATGGGATGGGCGCGCTCTGCTTGAACCTCGACACTCCCGCGCTACCATACAAAGTAAGAGCGTTCACCTCTCATGCGTCCAGGTGTGCGATGCTGGCGGGTACAACATCACTAAGGCGTGGGTGGACCCGGATTACATCGACCCCAACTGCACGCTCGGCCGCTCCTGGTTCACAAACGGCATGTGGGACTACAACAGCACAGACTCCCTGGCACAGGTGCGATGAGCGAGGGCATCCGAGGGGGCGCCCCGGGTTGGAGGAAGCGGCGGCTAGCACAGGGCGGGGTGGGGTGCGGTGAATAAGCGGACGAGCGCACGCATGGCAGGGCAGGGCAGGCCCGGAATTGTCAGGCTGTCATCCGTGCAGGCGCTGAACCTCACTGGTGCCGGTACCTGCTCACAACCGCCTCGCTCCTCGGCTTGCGTGGCGCACGGCAAGCCCACCCTGACTCGCAAACCGCACCGCTCCGCGCCACACCGCCACACGCCAAACCAAACATGCTAGGCGCACCAATCCCAATCCCAATCCCACACTCGTTCCTGCTACGTCCTGACACTCACTCCTCAACCCTCGCTGACACACTCGTTTTATTGTTTTGTTCAACACAACACACACACACACACACACACACACACACACACATGCCTGCAGCGCACCAACTACGCGCCCATCCGCGGCCAGCCGCTGCTCCAAGGCTACCTGGCCGGCACCATGTCCTACTATGCCTACGTGAATGGATTTGAGGGCCTGCTGAAGGTGCGTGCGCGGTGCTTGGCAGTGGGCTAGCTAGTGAGGTGGTCTCCGTGTTAGGCTACCTGCGCACGCCACCGGCACCATCTGCGCCCTTTGAGTGTGTCAATCAGGTCACAGCATGCTGCGGCGTGCTGTGCGGTGCGCGGCGCTGATGCTCATGCTGTTGGCATTGCTGATGCACTGACAAGCGCGCTGTGCGGGCTGCAGGGATTCGAGGGCCAGTACACCCAACGCTTCCGGGAATTATTCACCAACTACGGCTTCACCGAGTACGACTTCATCTTCATCGATGACAAAGCTATCTCCGACACGCAGGTGCGGATCACGAAGGATAAGCTGCTGCTGGCCATGCATATGTGTCGGCAGGCGCGCGTGCGCTTGTGTTAGCCATAATTATGAATGTGACATACCGTGGTACCTAGCACGGGCGGCGTTGATTGCGCTCAGCATGTCCACGTGTATATGTCTGTAACATGGGGCTTCTTACGTCGTGCGCATGTGGCGCGTGCGTCATATCCCGCACCACCTCTACTCCACAGTTCATCGTTGCAGGCACGGGCCGCGACATCTTCCTCATCTTCCGAGGCACTGACGGCATCACAGGTAGGCGGGCCCGTGCTGCCGCCGGTCGCGTTCCCCGCACTCCTCTGTGCACGGCACAGCTGGCTCTTGTTTTACGTTTTGGCACCGCTCCGGCTGTCGTCACGTGGTGTCTTGCCCCTGCGGGCTCACGCGCCCCGCCTGTACTAAGCTCACCTGCTGGGCGTTACAAACCTGCACCCAACAGACACATTTATCACCGACCTGGCGGGCCTGTGCAAGTCCAACCAGGACTTCAAGGCCACCACCACCTGCATCCACGACGGGTTCCTCTCCGCCTACCGCACCGCGCGAGACCAGGTGGGGCGCGGACAGCAATCGCAGCTGCTGCTGGTAGCGGGGCTTACCCAACCCCCGCCCCCGCGGGCTGTGCATTAGAAAGGCGTCTTCCACAGCACAATGAGATATGCCGGCTCATTCCTGCTATTTGCCGGAACCGCGGTTACGGTATTTGCGTACATGTCTACACACCTGCGAACGCAGCTTCCCACTCGAGCCCAAACCCAACCCCGCAGGTGTACGCGGCGCTGATCAAGGTGATTCTGGGCCTGAAGGCGGCTCGCCTGCCCGACGGCAGCAGCTGGTACCCCAAGAACACCACCCTGCCCCAGCCCTTCACCATGTGGCTCACGGGCCACTCGCTGGGCGGCGCGCTGGCCACCCTGTCCGCACTGGACCTGGTGGTCAACCAGGTGCGCGTGTGTGTGTGTGTGTGTGTGTGTGTGTGTGTGTGTGTGTGTGTGTGTGTGTGTGCGTGTGCGTGTGTGTGCTTGTGCGTGGGAGCGTGCGTGCGGGCGTGGGAGCGTGTGTGGGAGCGTGGGAGCGATGAGGTTGGGCGACTGGAAAGGGGAAGCGCTGGTGCTGCTGGTGCGCCCTGCTGTGGGTCACGTGCATGTGCATCACACGCAGGAAGGCCGCCCACGTTCTTCCCACCTGCGCTAGCAGGCGCACCGCAACGCCATACACACAGTACAAACGCCAACACAGAAAGCTAACCCGCTTTGCGTACCCGCTTTGCTCTGCGTACTCTCCATGCTCCCCTCGCATGCAGGGCCTGACCATCGGTGGCGTGTACACCTTTGGCTCGCCGCGAGTGGGCGACGACCGCTTCCGCATCATGTACGAGCAGTCGGGCCTGGCCAACGTCACGTGGCGCTTCGTGCACCGCAAGGACGCCATACCGCAGGTAGACGTGTGTGTGTGTGTGTGTGTGTGTGTGTGTGTGTGTGTGTGTGTGTGTGTGTGACACGGTGTCTGTTCGAGGGAGCATGGGCTTGAGCATCAGGGAAGGGAACGTGAAGGAAGGCAGCACAAGGGAAGGACCGGAGCGCGGGAGTAAACGCGCGAATGGAGCAGGAGTCAGCTTTCGCCCAGGTGAAGTAGTACCGTAAACGCGCCCGCGGCAGTGCCGAACTCGGTGCTGGTGACTGCCAGCCCACACAGTTGCACATTACCCGTTCCCCATCACCACCATCACCACCACCTGCCACCACCACTGCCCGTGCCCAGGTCCCGCCCAAGGGCGTTGGGAACTTCCAGCACGTGGTGCCAGCCACCATGCTGGAGGGCGGCACGTGCAAAGCCTGGCCAGAGGAGGACTGCCCCAGCGCCGGGTGCGGCCTCAGCGGAGGTGGGTGTGGCTGTATGGCTGTATGGCTGTAGGTGCCTCGGCGCATTGTCCGCAACAGTTCTCGTGCCCCGTCGCCAGCGCCGCAACCACCATCAAGCCACCATTCTTGACATCCTGACTCGCCGTGACCTGTTTCTCTCACCTCACCTCCCTCACCGCCCTCACCCCACCTCACCTCACCTCACCACACCTCGCCCCACCTGCCTCCCAACCTCCCCCCACCTCCCCCCAGCCGACCACCTCATGCCCGGCTATATGGCCAACCTGCGCGCCTGCCTGCTGGCCCAGGCGCCGCAGCTGCCGCAGCTGGCCGCCAGCAACTGCAGCATTGCCATGCTTCCGCTGTGGAACGGCGCGTTCGGCAACGTCAAGGACCCGTGAAGGGGACAAAATAGAAGGAAGATGAGGACAACCCCCGAAGGAAGATGAGGACACGACTGGCGGGAGCGAGGAAGGCTATGCGGTGTTGGTGGTGTTTGGTGTCGTGGCTGTGGGTGGCAGTGTGCTGTTGCTGGATTGTTATGTGTCCAGGACTGCTAGTTGTGCAGCGGCAGTGCGCCAGTGCGTCGTTAACATTGATGCTGCATTTGTTTTGCAAGGAGCGGGGCAGGCCCCAAGTGGGCGGGGTTCTGCCGGCCGCGTGCAGGCTGTGCGTGATCCGGCGTGAGAACTGCGCATCCTGAGCTAGCCCTGCTGGGTGTCCGTCCTCTTGGGTACACTTCGTGGGTACACTTGATCAAGAGTTATTGCGAAGCATTTCTTGACAATGGCCACATGTACGGCGTATTGAGTTAAACGTGCATCTGCATGCGTGGACACATGTGATAACAGCTCTGTACGCACCCTGCACAGATGTGAAGGCATCAATCAGGGAGCCGTGATGAAACTGGTGATGCTGACGGCTCTGCCGCATGCAGTACCGCATTGCCCTGTGTGGTTGAAAGGGTCAGTGGATCGGTGCGTGCTGGTGTGCTTGGTGCACGGTGCGGGGGGCTTGCTGCAGCTAGACAGAAGTCACAGGACAAGTGAACAACGGCGGGAGGGAAAGATTGCTGTGGCGGTGTGGCCAAGGCGGAACTGCGGAAGCGGCCCCTAAGCATGTGGTATAATCAGCTCCAGACCTCCAGTGCCCTACACTGGCTATTGAGGCAGTGCAGCACAAAGCGACCCATTGCCTTACACCGGTTACACGGCACACACGGTGCGGAACCCGTTCCGTGCGTCTCACCCGGTGCTCTCCCTGCTCTCCCGCCTGCCACACAAGTGCGAGTCACACGCACCGAGCCACAGTAACTGCCAGCGGACCGCACAGAATGCATACCGGATCATGCGTGCCTCATAAAAGCCGGCAACAGTACTTGCGCCATACTTGCGCCAGCGGCACAGCACGCCTCCACAGCCCACACCACCGTCATGCCGCCGCCCGCTTGGGCCCCTCCAACTCCTCCTCCCTCCAATCCCTCCACCTCCTCCTCCAAACCCCTCCTCCTCCGCCTCCTCCACCTCCTCCTCTCCCCTCCTCCTCCAACCCCCTCCAACTCACCCTCTCCCCTCTGCCTCTACCCCCCCCCACACACACTGGCCTCCAGCTCACAGCCCGCGCAGCAGGTCCGCCGCCGCCGCGTCCACCTCCGCCTGCCGCCGCTTCATCTGCTCCGCCGCGGGGTCCTCCAGCGGGTCGTCCACGTAGTCCTCCAGCGGCTCGGAGCGCGACGACCGCCAGTACATCTCGCCGGTGCCGTAGCCCTGAGGCATTAGAGGTAGGTGGGGGGAGAGAGAAAGTGTGTATGTGTGTACGTGCGTGCACGTGTGCGAGAGGGCAAATGGGCGCACAAACGCGCACACACACGACTCCCATCCTCCCCCCGCCCCCCAAACAGCGCCTCCCCTCCCCCCGCCTCCCCCCCTCCCCCCGCCGCTGTGGCTCACGTCGATGACGTCCTCCGCCTGCTTCTGTTCGTCGTGCGGCATGAAGTAGCTGGGCACCTCCAGCTGCCGGCCGGCGGCCTCCGCAATGTCCTCCGCGCTCCAGCCCTGGTCCACAGCCCAGCCGTGGTCCACGGGGCTGGTGTACTCGTCAGGCGGCGTCCTGGAGGGAGGATAGGGGGAGGAGGGTGAGGAGAGGAGGGTGAGGAGGTTCGAGGTTGTCAGCACCGCGGGCTCCTCAGCCGTGACCCCGCATGCACGCCAGCACACAAGCGGTTTCCCTGCCGCTTGCAAGCCACACTGCCTATGGGCCATGGCCCATTGCCGCCCATGCCCCCTAGCCCCAATCCCCCCAAGTCACCTGATTCCCCTACCTGTATCCTGTTCCCAATGTCCTTAACCTTGCAACCCCCCACCCCAGCCTCAAGCCCAGCCCAGCTCCCACCCCCCTGCTTTCCCCCACCCACATGAGGTCCTGCAGCCCCTTGACACAGAACTTGAGCTGCAGCGGCCAGCGGTACAGGCCCGGCTGCCGCATCTGCAGGGCCGGGGCGGGCAGGGGGGGGGGGGAGGATTGGGTTCGGTTTTGCCAAGGCTGGTATTTACACCGCCCCCCCCGCACACACACACACCATGCCTACCGTCTACCAATTCCTTAGCTTTTCATGAATGTAACCCTCCCCCACACACATACACACATACACACACATACATACATACACACACACAACATACACGCACGCGCTCCCTCCCGCTCTCCCCCCTCCCCCTCCCCCCCTGCAACCCCACCTTGTGCACCTCCACCAGCACCACCTCGCCCACGTCTATGTGGTCCACCGCCAGCTCCCACTGCTCCTCCGTGCAGGGGATGAGGCTGGGGGGAGGGAGGGGGATAAGGCATGGGCGGGCAGGCAGGCAGGCAGGCAGGGCACAGGGGCAGGAGGGCAGGCGAGCAGGTTGGGGCCAGGGCAGGAGTAAGCGCAGGCGCAAGGCAGGCAGCAGGACAGGGCCAAGGTGAGAGGCAGGAGGAGGGTGAAGCCCCCGGCTTGGTTGAGTTCGGTTTGGAACCAACTACCCCCCCCCCCTTCCTCCATACACAAAACACACATATACTCACTCACTCACTCGCTCACTCGCTCACTCACTCACTCACTCACTCACTCACTCACTCACTCACTCACTCACTCACTCACTCACTCACCCGTCGAACTCGGCCCCGATGTCAACCTGCACGCCGTGGTAGAGCCACACGTCCGTCACCATGCCCAGATACACGCGCCCCTCCTCCAGCTCCGTAAAGGCGATCTGGGTCGGAGCGGGGAGGCAGGGCGCAGGGAGCAGGGGGAGGTTCGGCATACAGTGTGTGGGGATAGCGGGGCGGGCGGGTGTGTGGAAGGTTGAAAGAAAAGGGTGGGTTGGGAGGGAGGACTGGTTGAGAGGGAGTTTGGATGAGGGGGTGGTGACCCTCGACTGCCGCACCCGGTTCCCCAATGCCCGGGGGCCCTTCTTGGTGGGCCCAGGCACATTAAACCCGCCCCCGCCCATGCTCATATGCGTATACACATGCGTCTTCCGGTTTGCTCCTCACCCCCAACACACGCCCACGCCCACATGCACACACGCCCCGGGGCCTGCTCCCGCCTCACCCGCTCGTCGCCCTCCGGCAGCCCCTCCTGCGGCGGGTGCCAGGCCTGTGGCGTGAGCGGCTCCTCGTCCTGCTCCATGAAGTGCACCCGCTGAGGCTTGCTGTTCCACGTCTCTGCGGAGTTGGCGGGCGCGGTGGGCGTGATTGGTAAGGTTGAGAGTGGGGAGGGAGGCTGCCGCTCGGAGGTCAAGGGGTGGACGGGTGCGTGTGCAAATGACAGGAGTCCTGAAGCTTCCCTACCCGTGCCCTTCCCGCGGTCTACAGCCTGCTCACACGCGCGCTCCCCACGCGCTCACCCTCGGGGGTTGAGAACCAGTACTCGGTGTCTCGGAGGTCCACAATGTCATCTTTGACCGCCTGGTCAAATGTCCGCTGGATACGCTTCTCCAGTGGCCCCTTCTCCGCGTCAAACACCTACGGGGCTCGGTACAACATGTAGCGGGGAGGGAGGGGGAAGGAGCCGGCACGTCAATAAAAGGCCTTGAAGGCAGTAAGGACCCCTGTTCAGGTTGCATGTCCTTGCGCCTGCCTGCCCAGCCCTGCCCAACATAAGTGCGTGTCCTTGCGCCTGTCTGCCCAACCCTGCCCAACATAAGTGAGTTTCCCTCCCCTGCACGTCGCATGGCTTGCGAGTAAAGCCAGCGTCCTTGGGGTGGCAAGTAGCCCCGCGCACACACCTGGGGGTCTGGCAGGTCCATGTACAAATCCTCGCCCTTGTCTTCGATATTCATGTCCTTTGCTTCCTTTGATTGGAAAAGCTCCTTTTGGGTACTAGTGATGCGGCATGGCGGCAGAATTCGGTGCTGGTGCCCTCGACCTGCGCGAGGCGAATTTATAAATGCCTTTGCCGACGCTCTTCGCGCATGCCCCAAGCCTACTCACCCACGGTTGGCACCATTCCCCTGGGGTTCAATTGCGCGCTGCATGGCCCCACGCGACCGCTGCACGAAGCACCGCCACAATTCGTCGGCGGCCGAGCACCGAGACCGCGCAGCGCTCCTTGCATGTTGAACTTTTGGTACTTGTGAACGTCCTTAGGAATGCCTTATTGGCTCATTATGCGTACCAAGGTCAAGAATAGCTAGGTTTGCTGCAGTCAGCACAGCGCGGCGTCGTGTGGTCGGAGCTATGAAGCTAAGCCCTCCAGCTGCAGGTGCAGAAAAATGCAATTGCGTGCCTGGTCGATGCACAAATGCCCGACCGCCACGAACCCGTGTCAGCGGCGCCACCTGCCAAATGAGACCAGTCCCCCCAAACACCCATCAGAACAAGCTCTCGCCCCCCCCCCCCCATCTATGCTCAACCTGTTCTTACTAAAGTATGTGTGAACTTACTATTGAGGAACGAGCCCCCACAACGGCGCAACCCGTTGGCGCACGTAGTAGGCTCAAGGTGCCGAACAGTCGGAAGCTAAGCCAGCCGTGGCCTGCGCAAGACAAGGCATATGTTTCTCGCCACCTCGATGGGCCCCAGTACACGTGTGATGGACCCATTGTACCATCCGTGCGTGCGCAAGCATGTCAGGAGTGACAGAACAGCGGTTTGTTGCGCTGAGCAATCCGCTGAGCGACATGATGTCGCTGAACCAACTACCAGCCAACACTCTCTACAATGTCCACGAGCACATGACCGGGCACCATTGAGACACAATGAGCTATGTGGAGCCGTCGAAAAGGGCTCAGCTCAGAACAGGGCTTGGGTATGGGAGCGCCTGGGAGTGCGGCCTGGGCGCCGCTGAATTCTTAGCACAAGCAAGAGCAGAGGGTGGTGAGAAGCAAAGTCCCGAGTGTGATGGCTGTAATCCCGGCCCATAAATCCCGCAAGGCGCCGGGTGGGTTCGCGGTTACTAATCCGTTGATCGCGCTGGCTGCCACCGCGCCCACCGCGCTGAGGAGGCTCGTGTGAAGGTCAGTCAACAGAGATGTAGGCTCACACATCGTAAAAAGTACGTTCATGGTCCTGACTGATCACACCGTGCTCACAAATTAGGCAGTCCGTGCGCGCATGTCCCCTACATTCTCGGGCTCGGCGCCGACCCTTTTGGGGTAGGCCAATCAAGTGCTATGATCTGAGACAGCTATGACCTACCACATTTTGCAGGCATCGAAGGCAATTGTGGTCATGCGGGTGACTCTCTTTTTGGGGGGGCTGACTCGACTGCATGGGACTCGTGACTCGGCATTCATAAAGGCACGCAAAGGGCGTGCCGCCGACGCCCATACACCTACCTCTCGACAAACATTTCAGTAAGACACTCAGAGCTCATACGTAGAGCAACAGCTTCACTGCCATTGTCTTTGAAACAGACTGTTCAGCTTCAGGACCGACTCCTCTTCTTCTCAGGTCTCCTCGCCTCGCCTCGATGTGTCAACGCACACTTAGAGCTGGAACGGGCCTCCACGCCCGCTCAGCCGTGCGCCCAGCCAGGCCGCGGCCAGGCCGGAGCAAAGTTGCCACAGTGGTGTGCAGTGCGCCTGTAGTGCCTGTGACGACCACCACCTCGACTTCTACTTCTTCTACGGATACTACTCAGCCAGAGCTAGGCTGGCGGACGGACCTGCGGACCACCTATGTGCTGGGCGCGCAGCTGGGCGTGGGGTCATTTGGCAGCGTTCACAAGGCGTTCCACGCGGAGTCCGGGGAGCAGGTCGCTGTGAAAACGCTGCCGAAAGAGCGTCCCAAGCTCAGCCGCGCCAAGGTCCTTGAAAAGCTCCAAAGGCGAGTGATGGTTCTCCGAGAACACGTTGGCCTGGCCGCCAGGTCGCTCTGTGCACCAACACGTTCCGAATTGCCTACCAGTGGGGTTATATGAGTTGTTGGCTCGTGTCAATCCTGGCTTATTCGCTCGCGACTAAAGGTCCCGCGCTCGCCCTCGACACCTCGCAGGGAGCTGACCCTTCTCGACCGGCTCTCGGACAGCCCACGCGTTGTGCAGCTTATGGAGTGCTTTGAGGACGAGGACCACGTCTACATCGTTACGGAGGCGTGCGAAGGTGGTGACTTGCAACGTTTCAGCGACGTGAGTCGAACCCTGAGGGGCGCTTCATTATGATAAACAATGCATGGTGTCGAGGGCATTTTGGGATGCTTGGATCGAGACAGCGCTAGCTTAGGGACAGAACGGAGCAGCTGGTCCCGTCGTTTCGAGTCACATTCCGGTCGCGGCTAGGGTCTCGGGGTTTGGCGACTGCACCGACTGCACCCACCCGCTGCAGCTCGTGATCGTATAGTTATCTAACGTCCTGCCCATTTTCGATTTCGTTCCGCCACAGACCTACGGCCCGCTCACGGAGCGCTGCTTGGCCCTAGTTGCGTTGGAGGTGCTCCAAATCGTCCGCAGCTGCCACCGGTTAGGCATCGTGCACGGCGACGTGAAGCCTGGTGGGTGCGGGAAAGTGCTTAACAAGCTCTCGGGGTCGGCGTGTTAAGTGCCGGGGTGAATGCATTCCGGTATTACGTAGCTGGCGTACGTTCCAAGACGCCGCACCTGACCCTGTTATGCCGACACTGCCCCCCTTCTCACAGCCAACTTCTGCATTAAAGATGAGCACCGTCACCCCTACGCTGCGTCACCGGCGGCGCTGCAGCGCTCGCCGTGGCTAAAGGCGATTGACTTTGGCTGCAGCCAGCTGCACTACCGCCACGCGCGCCTCTCCAAGCGCTCGGGCACGCCCGTGTACATGGCCCCTGAGGTGAGCCTCGCCTTCAGACGCTATGCGGCCCCCGAGCTTTGCGAACCGCTCCCGACCCGGGTTTGCACCTCGTAGCATCATGGACGCATGTAGCCCCACTCCAATAGTCATCCTCCCAACGCACATCAAACCCGCAATCCTGCCGTTGCTCACCCCAGACACTCCTTCCCACCACCGCCACAGATCTTTAAGCGGGACTACTCGTTTGAGGTGGACGTGTGGTCGACGGGCGTGCTGCTGTACCAGCTGTACTGCCGGCACTTCCCCTTCTGGGCCGGCGACAGCTACAACCGCGCTCTCTCCCTGGACGAGGTGGCGAAGGCCATCACGGAGAACGCCATTCGCATGGACTTCGGGCCATGGCTGGTCATGTCGCCCGAGGGCCTGGACTTTGTTCGCGGCTGCCTCACGCGCGACCCCGCCCAGCGGCTCACCGTGGACGAGGCGCTGGAGCACCCCTGGCTGCAGAAGTTCGCGGGCGACTGCATGGGTGGCCTGCAAGGGCCGCTGGTGGAAACGGCGGCGCCCGCCGTGGCCAACAACATCGTGCGCAGCCCCAGCCAGGGCGGCGCGCCGGGCCCGGCGCAGCAGCAGCAGGAGGCGGAGGCGCAGCAGCAGCAGCCTGCCGGAGGCCGGCGGGACGCGGCGATGGCGGCGTAAGGGTCCTCGTTCTGCGATGGCTCACCACTCGGGCGGAGGGTTTATCGCGCGGCAGGGCGCCAGTGCGTGGCGCTCCTCGTCGGATCGTGCAGCGGTATGTAGACATGCAGCTCTTGAAGATAACGCGTTGGGTAAAAGTACAGCAGCCGTGATGTTTCTCGTGTTGACTACGTTGGTCGTGACTAAGACTGGGCCACTTGCAATGCGCTTGCCTCCCGCGGCTGGGCCCACTGCCGGGCCGCGGGGTAGGCGGCATGACCTGACCCATACACTTGCATTGTGCTTGCCGCTGACTTAGGAGTCTGCATACTGGACCTAGAGAGTTTGCCAGTTATGCGACCCCTTTGGCTGGAGGGTTTGGACGAGCGCGGTGCGCGCGTGTGTGTTTCTGGATTTGGGGCGGGTCGTTTGTATAGCACAGGATTGAATGATCCGGGCACTGTGGTAGCGGACAGCGTCTTGCTTGCAGCGCAAGCCAAGACGCAGGACACAGGGAGTGGTGCAGCGGGGCAAGGGCTGCGGCCGAATTGGCCGGGCCTGTTGGTGGAAGCGGTGGACTCCCCCCTCCCCCCATGCAGTCTTGCATGGTCTGGTGCATGCAAGTGCATACGCCGGTGCAGTCATTAATTCCAGCAGCTCGGTAGTTCGGTCATCTTCATTAGCGCTCTAGGAACCCTCGTAGCGACCCATGGACTAGATGTAGTATGTGCCGGGCTTACAGTCTCTACGTGACGAACATCCAAGTGCTCTCTGACTCGCGTGGTTGTGTGTGTATGTGTTTGAACCTGCGTGCTTTGGTTCGTGGCTGCCAGCCATAAATTGATCGGTGGTGTTTACCATGTGTTTGTTGGCCGGACTCCCTCGGACAGCCGAGCGAACCAAACCACATAATCCATCAAAGTGCGTTGGTTGCGGTTGATGAGACAATTCATGAGTTTCTTGGGACATGAAGGGGGGCGTGGCGTGGAGCGCTGCTCTTAAAAGTGCCTGGGCGCTGGCGGCCATTCGTATCGACGCAATGGCAGCCGGAGGCGGAGTGTCACGTTATTTGGGTGTGCGGTTCTGCGGCATGCGTGCGGGTCCTCAGCTTGAGGGCCCCCCGCATGGCCGGCCGTGCACCCCGTGCGCTCTGCCTGGGGGCGGGCGGGATGGTGGGCGATCGGACCATAGCCACCATCCTGCGCGTTTGCTGGCCCGGGCAGGAGTGGCCTTTGCGGTCCCCTGGTGTCCGGACAACTGAGTATGGGGAGTATGGGGCTGTTGATTTGGAGGGCGCAGTGCTGCCGTCGCGATCGGAGGAGGATGAGGCCTTCGGTGGGCGCGGAGCTGTTTCAGTCACAGGCCTCTTTCGGAGGGGGTGCCGCATGAGAGACAATAATGCATAGAGAGCGGGGGGCGACCCAAACAGTACAGAAGCCTGTGGCGCCGCAGCGGCGGTGGCAGGGAGGCACGGAGAGGCATGACGAGTGTGTGTATGGTAAGCTCAATACATTGCTTCGGCGTGTGGGGACGCGGCGTTGGCGAGAGCCACGAATGGCCCTAGTACCGTGGGGGCATGTCGCACCCGTGGAGGGCACTGTATGGTATTGGCTGTACATGTTTGTACGTTTGGCATGCATGCATGCATGGCATCAATTGCGTGTACATTATTGGGGCATAGCGGCACAACATTTCGCAGCCGGGCACGCGCAAGCAAAATACGAAGATTTTGGGTTGAACCATTTTATTCTGTGAATAGTCCTCTCGCAAGAAGGGATTCATAAGGAGTTGTACCACCACGATGACTTTGATGTAAAATTTCAACGCGCTTTGTCATGTTGCCTCATCGCCGGCACGGGTCTTGATATGCCTCCTGCCTTCGCAGCCTCAGCCCAGCCAGCCCCCATGGCCTGCGCCTGCTAGGCTGCATTACCGTACTCCCTGAGCGCCGGGCGGCACCACACCATGACACTATTGACGAGCGGCTGCGTGCCCCCCTTAGCCGCTGCCCCGCGCCGCATAGCCGCACATGCCGCAGCTGATGCCCAGTCGACAACCGCCAGGGTTGCCCACGGGGGTGCCCTGACAACCGCCTTCCGCAGCCTGGTGAAGGGTTGGGTGGAGCGTTTTCTGCCCCTCCTCAGTTTTTGTACTGGTGCCCTGCCTCGACGCCTCCTCCTCTCCGGCCCTGCTTGCGCCTCTACACTACCTGGCCCGACGCCTGTGGTCCAAATTGCTTGCAGACGAGCCCCCCATAACTGTCCCTGCTTATACCGTATGTCGCATGCATACCAGCCCCCCCAGACTCCGTCCATACACTTTCCTCGGCCTCCCTACTCCTCCTTACTTCTTCCAGGCTTCCCTCGGGCCCCAGGTCCACGGTCCTCATGGGCCTCGTAGCTTCATGCCACCTAGCTTCGCGACGTGTTGCTACATTTGGCACATTCGTCCTGCCCCGTCACGCACCGCCCCTGGTTAACCGGGGCACTGACACCCCCACGGCCCTACACAAATGCCGAATATCTGTAACCCAGCGCATCAAACGCAAGCCTTATGCCCTTGCAGACTTCAAGAGTGCGCTGAAGGCCGCTATCTCTCCCGGCTAGCTACCTCCCACGGGATGATTTCATGTCAACACCACGTTCGCAAGGCAGCAAGCAGCTTGGGGGCTGCAGCGCCACGCCACACAGCAACCTTCCATCATTTGCACAGCTTCTCACGCCGGACCGCCCCCCCCCCCGGTTCTGAGTCTTGGTTTCTTTGGGATCGGAATAAACTAACCCCCCCTTTCCCAACCCTGCATCAAGGTACCGGCTGCACATATGACGTAACACGCACACCGCACCAATAATGCGCACCCATATCGTGCCTTCAAGGCAGCTTTCCTGTCAGCTGCCCGTGTTTCATGCGACACATACACCTCGTAATACATACATACACACGTGCAGGCATACTCAAGCGCCCCAGAGAACCCTCAGACCAGGACATAGACATGCATTTAGCTCTACTGTACGGTCGGGCTTCGCATGGCCTCTCTTCACTGCCGTACCGGTGAGAGGCCGACAGCAAAGTAGCAAAATAGGGGACGGTGCGATCCCCTTCCCTTGGCCACGCTCTAACTCCCTGACACGCTATACCGATATCGGAATATCCCTTCTCGCTTCTCCTTAATCGCCTCCTCCGCACGGGCTGCTCAAATCAAAGTGCAGGGGTATAGTGCAACGCAGAGCAACACAGAAGTGCCCCTGGTTCAGCGGCTGACAGCCTGACAGGCTTTCCCCCAAGACAGCCCCTCGCTGACTCGGTTCCCCTAGTGCGGCTCCTCCTCTGCCCGGAGCTGCCACGCTCCAAGCCACGCGCCCCACGTGGCATTCAGCCAGCCAGACCGGCAGCCAACCAGCGAGCCAGACAGCCAGCTAGCTAGGGCCCACTACTGCAGACGCCCATGACGTGGCGGGCCTAGGGGTCATTGACGTAGGCTCGGGGGTCCCAGTAGCGCCGCAGCAGCTCCACCGACAGCGCCTGCGCCAGCGGCCCGAAGCCGCGTGTGTACATGGCCAGCGGGTGCGGCACCGCGCCCAGGTGCGTCTTGACGAAGCGGCGGCCCGGACCCAGGTCCAGGTGGGTCAGGCGCTGCCGGTGCGGCGGCAGCAGCAGCGGCGGCGGCGGCGGTGGCGGCGGCAGCTGCGCTTGGGGCGGGGGCGGGGGCTGGTGTTGGGGCTGCTGGGATGGCGTTGGAGGAGGTGGCTGGCGTGGGTGCTGGAGCGGCGGCTGCTGGCGTGGCGGCGTGTAGGCGGCGGGGCAAGTGGTGGCGGAGGTGGCGGCAGCGCCGCAAGCGGCCTTCTCGCCGGCATCGCCGCCCACGGCTCCCTCTCCGTGGTCACCGTGGCGGCCCAATGTGGAGGATGGGGGAGAGGGAACGGCGGAGGCGGGTGCAGAGGCGGAGGAGGCGGGGGCAGAGGAGGCGGGGGCGGAGGAGGCGGAGGCGGAGGAGGCGGAGGAGGGGTAGGAGGAGGACCAGCCGGTTGCAACTACCGCCGTCACGACCGGCCGGGCCATAGTGCTTGTGGTTGTGGTTGTTGTGGTGGTGTTGGCGTCGCTGGATGCAGCGGTAGTGGCAGCGGCAGCGGCTGCGGCGGCAGCGGTGACAATGGCTGAGGGGTGGACGGACACCGGGGGGCACCACTTGGCGACCAGGACCGCCTCAACAGTGGCAGCAGCGGCTGTAGCACCGGCGGTCACCTTCCCGCAGCCGGCTGTAGCAGCAGCCGTGTCCGCAGAGCTGCAGCCGCGGCTGTGGCTGCCGCTGCTGATGCTGCTACTGCTGCTGCGGCTGCTGCTGCTGTCTCCGGCGGAGCATGGCGAGAGCAGCGCTCCCACAGGCACGCCGGCGTCAGAGGCGTCAGCGACGGTGCTGGTGCTGCTGCCCAGGAGGGGCGAGCCCGGCGCCGCGCCGCCGCCGCCAGCCAGGGAAAACTTTGCACCGGCGGCGGTGGCGGTGACGGTGGCGATGGCGGCGGCGGCCGCAGCACTAGCCGCCGCCGCCGCTGCTGCCGCAGCTGCTGCCGCCTTCTTGCGCTGGCGCCGCAGCGACGGTGCCACCGGTGACGCTGGAAGCGCCGAAGCCGCCGCCGCCGCCGCGATGGCGGCGGGCGCCGCGACGGGGGTCGATCGAGCCGGCAGCAGCGGCTGTGCCGCCAGCTGGGTCGTCTGTGGGCTTGGCAGCAGCGGCCGGTCCAGGCTCTGGTTGTGCTTGATCGCCAGCAGCAGCGCCGTGGATAGGATCTGCGGCGCAGCAGTGAGTCTGTCTGAGTTGCCTCGGCTTGCGGCTGATCGCGGTAATATACTATTAGTTCTGGCGCATATGCCTCTTCCAACGTCACATTGTCATGCACCACACTGCATTACACGGACCATAAAACAGGCACATACACGCACATACACACAAACACACACACACACACGCACACACACGCACACACACGCACCTGGAAGTAGGCGTTGCTCTGCCGCACCAGCGGGTGTTCGTACCGCAGCCCCATGTACACCACCTGCAGGCTCTCGCGCTGCGGCAGTAGCACGCCAAAGCCCAGGATGAGCGGGCCGGAGGCGGCTGTAGCGCCGGCTGTAGCAGCGGCTGTAGTGGAGGCGGCGGGGGCGGCGGTTGTGGCGGCGGCGGTTGTGGCGGCGGCGGCCGGCTGGCCGGGCCTGGGGCCCTCCCGAATGACCAGCACCTGGGGAGCGCGTGTGGTTTGTTGCGGGTGTTTGTGATGGAAGGGTAGGACAGGGCGGCGGCGCCGGCTCATTACCAATCAACAACCAGGACTCCACTTCTCACACGCACACTCACACACACACAAACACACACACACACACACGCATACACACACCTGCACTCCCGGCGCCTGTTCCAGCAGCTGTGTGAACTGCTCCCGGGTCACCTCCGTGAAGCCGTTGCGCCGCCCCGTGGACTCGTACAGCCGCCACAGCTCACACACCAGGGACCGGGCGGCCGAGGAGCCGGGGGCGCCGACCCACACGTGCGGCGGCAGCTGCGGCTCGTCGGCACCAGCGGTGGCGCTGCCGCCGCCAGCGGCCGCCGCCGCTGCAGACCCGGGGCGGCGGCGCTTGCCGTGCTTGAGGGGGCGGCCCGATGGGTGCGTGCCGGAGTGCGGGCGCGCGGCGGCAGGGCTGCCCATCACAGTGCCCTCACTGGTGGCGGCGGCGGTGGCGGCAGGAGCAGGAGGAGCGTTGTCGAAGCTGCTGGCACGACTGACGCCGCCGCTGTGGCTGCTGCTGCTACCGCTGTGGCTGCTGCCACAGCCGCCGCCGCTGCCAAAGCCACAACCGAGGTGCCCCGGCGTCGCGGGCTGCGGCTGGTGCTGGTGCTGTTGCTGTTGCAGCCCCTGCGGCGGCGGCTGCTCCCCCTGGGCCTGCTGTGGGCCCAGGCGAATGAGCTCGGCGTGCAGCTGGCCGTTCGCCTCGCAGGCGGCGTAGATCTGTGTGTGCAGGTGTGTTGGAAAAGGACAACGCGCAGAGGTCCGCATGTTTGTTATCTAAGTGCGACCGGATGCTAAGGGATGTGTGTAAAAGGTGAGCATGTGTGCGGAGGAGGGAAACGGAGGCGGGTCAAATTAACCAGAACCAGGTGCGACGTGTGAGCGGTGTGGCGGACCCGCGGGGGAAGGGGCCCCGGGGCAGCACCGCATGTGTACACGCGTGTCAAATCAACGCCGCCCCGGACTGCCAGTCCGCCATCCACATCCTCGCCACAACGCCCTGGACATTCTGACCTCAGCCCTCCGCGAAACGGCTCCAACACACACAACGTAATTTCCCTGCCTTTATTTCCGTGTCTCTTGTTGCTCACTGGTACAGAATGGCCCACATCCCATGGGCATCCTCCGAGTTTTGGCACGTACGTGCTCTTGCCTCCAAAGCCACCCAACCACACCACGTCCCCCTACCTTGGCTCGGTTGCGCACGTTGTAGCGGTCGGCCTTCTTGAGTCGTGTCACGTAGTCGGACCAGCAGCGCAGGGGCCGCAGGTCCACCTACAGCGCAGGACGGTGTGGCGGGTGGGTGGCGTAGGGGCGGGGGGTGGCGTTGAGGCTGGGGTTGGGGTTGGGGCTGGGGTTGGCATTGCAAGCACCGTGACCGGCGGGTCCGGGGGCCTGCCACACACGGAAGCATACACACACGCGCGCATCCTAAGTAACTCCGGCGTTTGGACGCGTCTCTTTCCGTTTCGTTGTCCAACACACGCGGCCCCGCCCCTCACGCACACACACACCACCCTGTCTTGCACCTTGAAAATGTCGAACAGCGGCCACTCGTGGAATCTCTCCCCCGGCACGGCCTGACCCGGCCGGTCAAACACCGTCAACACCGGAAACACCAGGTCCCAGCGCCGCAGCAGCCCACAGCGCCAGCCCTGCAGCGAAGGGATGGGGGAAAGGGGAGCCGTGAGGCCACAAGCCTGTATGTGGCACCGTGTCGCAAAACCTCACCCAGCCTTCCTTCTGCACGCCGCACAAGCCCCTTAAAACCCCGCACCACACGAACCCCACCGCCGGCCCCCATCCGGCCCCGCCCTTCAGTCCACCATCCACCATCCAGCGACCATCCACCCCGCCTCCCTCCGCCACCCGGCCCACCCCCTGGCCTTCCCCCACCCTCCTCCATACCTCCACCAGCTAACCTCACCAGCTAACCTCACCCGCACACGCACAACCACACTCACACCTTCCGTTCATTGTAGTGCAACACGCACGCGCACACACGCACCTGCAGACCCAGCGAGGCGTCGTTGCTGGGGCGGCACACCACCACCGCCCGCGCCCTCTGCGCCGCCACCAGCCGCAGCAGCCAGGCGGGCGCGGTGGGCGCCAGGCAGTGAGTCAGATCCAGCGGCCGCCACTGCAGCAGCCTGCAGCGCAGAGGGACGGGAAGAGGGATGAGCAGGGGGGTGGGAGAAAGGCAGGGCCGGGGAGCCCGTCACGAACCGACACGTGTCCTAGTCTGTGGTGGCTATCCCCCACTCCGCCAACCACCACCGCTGCATCCGCCCGCTGCTACCACTGCTGTTGCCACTGTGCTGCAGTGCTGCGCGTGAGTCATCGCGAGCCCCAGCCTTCCTGGCATGTCGAAAACTCACTCGGGCTCGCCAAACTTGGCGGCAGTAGCAGCACCTCCTGCCGCTGTTTCCATCGCCACAGGCTTGGCTGTAGCAGCCTGGGCTGCTGCTGGCGAGGGCACCCGGTGCTGCTGCAGCCCTTCCGGAGACGAAGCGTTACGCGCCGGAGCGCGGTCGGCGGCCGCAAGCCTGTCTGCTACGACCGCCTGTTGGTGCTGCTGCTGCTGTTGCTCGACCTGCGGCGAGTTGCATGCGTCTCCGTGTGTGTGCGAGCCGCTGGCGCTGCAGCCGCGGCGGCGGCCGCGCCATCCTGGCAAGCAGCCGCAAGCTGGTAACATGGCCGCAGCTCCACAGCGGTCTGGGCGCGTCGCTGGGGCTCTGGGTCAGCAAGGCAGAGGTGCAGTTTATGTTGTGGGCGAGGCAGAGAGGTGAAGTGGGTGCGGAGGGCGCCAATCCCCAGGTCGCATTCGATTAGGTTCCAGATCCCGACGCGGCGGCGCGCTGCGAGTTGTTCGGCTGCCTCTTTGAGAACCTACGTGCGTGCAAGACTTTGATAGCCCAGTGAGACTGCGCGCCCCCGTCCGGCTAACCACATGCGGCGAGGCGGTGGTGGGTCCACCTGTCAGAAAATGCCCACCTGTCAAAACCCGCCGGTACCCGGGCAGAAAGGGTCGCGTACCGTCAAGCATGTATGCCAGAAGGCAGCGTTCTTCCTATTTCCGCTGTTGCAACTAAACAGGAAGCGGTAGAGAGTAGGGAATTGGGCAGCGGCGGGGAGGCGCGCGTGGGAGGCGACGCCCCTTGGCCCCGGTGGCGCGCAAACCTGCTTGTGTCAGTAGCTTTACGAGTACGAAATCTTTCTGTGTATTCATGATCAGTATGGGTGTGTCTCGACACGTGCATCATTTCCGCGCGCATAGCGCTAGAGCGGCGACGAGGCCTAACACGGGAGACAAGTGTGCAAGGCGTGTGTGAGGCAGGCCATCACTGGCCATCACGCAACAGATTCTACGGTGAATCGTCTAGTCCCGCGTACGCACACCCAACGTTCAGACGCACGTAGCAGGTCACGGCACAGACCCTGCCCTGCCATCGTAAGTGCGTCCTAGTGCACCCCCCCCCCGCGCGCAGCTCCACCAACGCCGCCCAGGCCACCTTCACCCTTCCGAGCACGTCAAGTCGCTTCATGTAACCCCTGTCACGGCCGCGTGCAGCGACGGCAATCGGCCGCGAGACAAATAGCGCATATATTTCGATCGAAGGGATAGCTGCAGCAATGTTGAAGTCTGGGCATGGCAGCAAAGCGCGCGAACACGGCAAGGCTCGGATTCTGCCGACAGACTTTTCCAGTGCATGTGCAAAGTGCAGCTGCGAACTGTTTTACGTGCATAATACAGTGCAAGCACCAAGAAGGGTTTTGGGGGGGACTCTCGGCACGGCTTGGTCTTGACTCGGGAGGAAAGCTTGAGTCCCGAATAATACTATGAAGCACAGGGCAAAAACAATGGAGTCAGGCTGAGGGTACGTGAAGTAACCGGACGCTCACATGGCCATCGTGCATGGCCATGTGAATGGTCCTTCCTTGTGAGTCAAACCACAATTTGAACCAACAGAGCGTAGTCTTGCGTATACTTAGCAAGGCAGGGAGCACCGAATACTACCCGTTTCAGGCAGATACATTAAGCACTACCTCTGACATTATTTTTTAATACCAGCACATATCAAATGTTGACTTAAGCAATTTTAGAGAATTTGTAGGGCGCTAGGGGGCCGTTAGGTGACGGAAAGGTGGCCACGGGAACAAGAACACTCATATGCCCGGGACGAGCGTACGGTCATGGAGGACCTGCAGTCAGTCGCCAGCTCGCCGAGAGCCGCGTCAAGGCCAGCTTTCTTACTACAGCAGCTTTCGCCGTTGTCTTTGCGCTGATACTAGCAGTAAGAGCGAACTGTACAAAAATCTAGTCAATATTTTGCGGGACCATACCTCCGAGCGCCCTGGCGCGCGACCGCTGGTAGCTAGGCCAATATGAATGCTGCAAAGCCTTGTTCGCTGCGTGGCGGGCCCTCGACGCAGGTAGGATCTCCCCGAGCTGACGCAGCGGGGCCCTTTGCTGAACCCATCCTTCGCTTCTTTGCAGGCGCCGCAGGGACTGTCTCCCGGCGTCATGTCAGCTATCGGGAAAGTTCAGAAGGCCATTCGTAAGGCAATGATGGAGAGCGGCGAGAGCGGACAGTGTCTCCCGTCGCTGGCGGAGGCCATCGCGGGTTCGAGCTTCCTAGTAACGTTGAGGACAGGTCTTCCTCTTGGGTGTGAATCCCCTGATTACCTATCGACGTTGAGGCATTCCTTCCTCATTGTTCAGGACGGTCCATCATCAGGTGCGGCGGGGGTTTTTCTTTTGAACAGGCGCCCCGTGGCGAACCCGAGCATGCATGGGTCCTAGACATCTATTTCAAACTTGTTTTGGGCGGGAACCCGCACTCGAGAGTCAGGCCAAGGCCGTCACGGCGGACCGGCACGTTTCGGTCGGCACATCGAAGACGCTTTTATACTCGCGGCCGGACATGCATAATGCATCCGAGGCCAGGATGCATACACGCTCAAGCGGTCACGATGCAGTGCGACTTACTCACCTCGTTTGATTTATCCCCTCGCGCTTCCCGCAGACATGTGCATCGTGGTGGACCCCAACTTTCGCGAGCAGTTCACCTGCACCTCCATGCCAGCCAGCAGCGTGTACGCACAGACGGTGGCCAACAACGTTCCTCAGTTCTTTGTTGGCACCATCGGCACCATCAACGCGCTGGTGTGCCTGCTTCAGAGTACGCTGGCGGAGGAGGCGCAGGCGCTAGGGCTGGAGCTGCCGCCATGGCGCTCACGCTCGGCGCTTCTCAGCAAGTGGCTCCCGCGCCGCTTCACCGACTCGGTGTTCATGCCGCCGGCCCTAGAGGCAAACCTACACCCGCTGCTGAAGAGCAGCCTGGCGGCGGGTGGGTGCCAGCAGCACGGCACCGCCTCTCCCACGGGTGTCCAGTCCTGGCAGTCCTCGCAGCGGCCCTCGCTCGCCTCCTCCCACGCCTCCTCCTCGTCCTCAGGCCGGTGCAGCAGTGCGGGCGCCGGCGCGAGCGCGTCGGGCGAGCGTGCCTCCCCATCCCGCACGTTGCAGCCGCAGACGGTCGTGGTGGGCTTCTCGGTGGATGCCTCCTCCGCCCCCTCCTTCTCCTCCGCCCCCTCCTCGACCTCATCATCTTGCTCCAACGTGTCCTCGCCACGGGTGTCCAAGCCCCGCTGCTCAGCGCTCTCGCAGCAGCTGGCGGCGGCGGCGGAGGCGGCTCGCAGCGTGCAGGCGGCGGCCGCGGACCAGTGGGCTCGTCTGGAGCTGCTGGCAGCAGCCGCACAGCAGCAGCAGCGGCCCGCGGCGCCTGGCCCCGTGCTCGCGCTGGCCGTGGTGTCGGCGCCGGCGCAGGATTTGGCGCCCCAGCATGCGCAGCAGGCGGCTAAGCCGCCCGCGTTCCGCTCGCCTGGCGCCGCCCAGCAGCAGGCGCAGGAGCCTGCAGCGCAGCCGCAGCAGCAGGGGCCACAGCCAGGCGTGGCGTCTGCGCAGCAGCAGGGGCCAGACCCGAGCGTGGCGGCTGCGCCACAGCAGGCGCCGCTGCGTCTGCAGCAGCAGGATGACGCGCTGGCGAAGCTGGAGGTGGTGCGGAGCAACAGCGGCGGCGGCGGCGGCGGCCTCGCGGGTCAGTTGCTGCAGGCGTCGGTGGTGTCACCACTGCACCGTCGTGCTGTGGGGCCGATCAGCGGCGGCGGCGGCGGCAGCCTGCGTCGCAGCGGCGCCGCGGCGAGCGGCGGCTGCGCGAGCCTCAAGCTGGGCGGGGCTCTGTTGAAGCAGCTGCCTCGCATTTACACCGTCAAGCTCGCGGTGGCTGCGTGCTAGTTTATACAAGACTCCGACATTTGGTTGAAGCGGAGGCCGGCGGGCCGCGTTGATGAATCGGCGGCGCCGCAAGCTTCAGTGGCCACTGAGTGGGCCGTTTTTCTGGCGGAGTTCAATTTGCCGTTCTGAAGCAGGGTCTTTAATTCACCAGTGAACCTCTCGGTAATTTATCCTCGGGCGAGGGACAGGCGCGTAGCGCTGATGCCTTCATGCCATCTAGTTGTGAAGTGCCAAAAATTTACTTGGCGCCCGCATGTTTACGTTTACCTAACCAATGCCGTAATCGATCATTACTACTCAGATTACTACTGGAGTGCGCTAATAGCGTGCGCTGGCGCCGGCCGGGAGCCCTAGCGGGCTTCGGTTTTGCCGGCGGGGTACCGCGCACGAGGAAGGTGTTCGTGCTATAAGTTTCGAGGACAGGCATGTAAGGCTGCCTGTTGATGGCAATGCGGGGGATGCAGATACTGCATTGCGAGTGCCTGCATGGCGTGTGCGAAGCATGGCACTATTTTGAAAGCAGTATGCTGGGTGGACTGGGCGGAGCGGATGGAGGGTTATTTGGTTGGGCCGGCGGCGTTTACATGTGTGCAGATGTCTGCAGCTCTGTAAACTGTGCTGTGTTTCTAAGTATATCGTTGGCAAGCATGATGGACGCGGCTTGGGGTGCACGCGGCTTGGGGTGTCGACATGGCGAGGGGTGCAACGCTTAGGGAGACCAGGGAGGCTGAGGTTGAAGACGATTAATCGCGAGCACACAGGTACTGACACTAGAGGAATTGGAGTTGGACACAAGGTACATGCACATGGACCTGGATCTCATTTGGAAGTTTGAGTAGCACCATGCATGATGGATGAGATGTACAAGAGCAGAGAGGTGTCAGAACGTGACACGGGCCGGCTTCAAGTAAGCCCCGCGGGATTGAGAGGTGGCTGCTGATTATGAGTGGAGAAGCTCACGTTACGATATGATTTGTGTTCTTTCCTATAGTCCTACTAGGAGATTACGTCTACGGCAATGGTAAGCTTTCGACAAACTGATACACGCCCCGTGAAGGAGGGAGTAGGCGCTGTTAACACTTACCTTAGCAATTACGTAAGATATCGGCTATGTCTCTGTTCCCAGTTACCCACCTCGTATCACGTGTGTTTCTGTGTTGGTTTGGTTGCGCCATGACTTGTTGTAATGGCGCTGTGCGCTGGTTGTTAGCTTTACATGTGTCATGGCAAGGCGATACCGTTGACCCCGCCGTTGACAGTTGCTGTTGGGCATCGCATCTGTTGCCTGGTGTTGCCCACGAGCGCTGTGGTTGGGATGGCCAGGTTACTCATGTTTCAGCTTTCGTGACTAATGGTTGTACGGTGTGGCGAGAGACGCCGTAGTTCAGCCTTAGCGAGATGCTGGATCCCTTTAATTGCTTGGTCAAATGCCAGACCGGTGTGGTTGGATGTTTGGTTGGCAAAGCTGCAGATTGGTAGCTGCGGCGTGATTTGCCTTTGGATACACGGTCTGGCTTCAGTGTCCAATGTTCTGCTGCTGCATATGCAATTTGATGGAATCTTGAAGAGTACTGTGGACGCACTGGAATGGAGCAGAGCAGTGGAAGCAAGCAATTTGCTCCTGCTCGATACTCAGGCACATTGGGTTTTGCGTGACGCGGCCTATGTGCCCTCATTTCTTGCCTTTGGTTTGTAACACACACAAGCAAAATTGTGCCTTTCTCTTCAAGCTCGCGTGATGAAATCGCGCCCAGGAGGCAGAGGCGCAGCGCTGACGCAGCCCATGACAAGCCGGGCAGCGGGGGCGGGGGTTGGCCGGTTGGATTCACCCGTCCCACACGGTAAGAGGCAGTGGGTGGGGCGGATCATTACTGGACAGAGATGTGGAGCCAGGGACAGCACTCGAGCGAGGATGTGGCAGGGGCGGGGGCAGGGGCGTGGACAGGAACAGCGGCAGCAGCGGGGATGACAGGGCGGGTGACGAGGGCTTGTGGTGACATGTCGTCCAATTCAAGTTCAAGGCGGGGGACCTCAAGGGGACCTACTACGGCCACACGGACGGCAAGAGCTGCTACCTGTCCACTGACAAGCCCTGATTCACCACGACGACAACAGCTACAACTGCAAAACCCGGTGTTTCTCAACACCACCACGAACAGACGGCTGTGCCCCGCGGCGGGGAGACAGGCTGGCGGCCAATTGCTTGCGTGGCCCGTCGGCAGCCTGCCTGTCATCCGCTATCTAGATCATCCACGAACAGCGCCTCCCTCGCGCACTTTGCTAGCTCCTAACTCCTAGCTCCTAACTCCATGTACTGTAGCTCTATTTCTTTCATCTGCTTGAAATGACGTCATCGGAACTGCCCGACCCCGCGTTATCACCAGCGTCTGCGGCCGGCGCTGCGGCCGCGCAGCCGCCGCTGCTGCCGCTGCTGCTGCCGCTGCTGTTGGGTCCGCTGCTGCTGTATGCGGCGCTGTGGGCGCTGCGGGAGCGCCGCACGCGCCGCGCCCTGCTCGCCCTTCGCGCCGCGGGCGACCCCACAGGGCCCAACAGCCGCACTGGCCCCGCAGGCAAGCAGTCCCTAGCAGCGGAAGCGGCGACAGTGGCCGCGACACCCGGAGTGACGGACGGTTTGGCGGCGGGTGCTGGTCGCGGCGGTGTCCAGGGACCCACGGGGCACGCTAATAGTGAGGAGCCGGCGGCGGCGACAAAGGCGGCGGAGGCGGCGGCTGTGGCAACAGCGCAGCCGGATGGCTCTGGCAGCGGAGGAGAAGAGGAGTATGGAGACGAGCCGGAGTGAGTTGCAGCGGGTGCGAATGTGCGCGCATGCAGTTGCACACGCCTGTCCCCCGCGCCCTGCATCCCACCCGCACCCCCGCCGCTCCGTGTTTGTCCCCATCGGAACCCCCGCCCCCGCCTGCTCCCGCACACGCGCCTCCTCCCCCGCCCGCCCCCGCCCCCACTGCAGGCTGCTGCGCTGGCGGCGCTTCGACCCGTGCACCTACATGCCCCGGCTGCCGGCGCGCTGGCGGCTGCTGCTGCGGCTGTTCCGCTTCTGCGTGGTGTGCCGGCCCAGCAATGACGCCTCTCTGGGGGTGCGGGTGCGTCGCGCTGTGTGTGTGTGGGGGGGGGGGCTAGCGGAGCAGGGGCCGAGGAGGGTGGGGGTGCGGGTGCGTCGTGTGTGTGTGGGGGGGGGGGGGCTAGCGGAGCAGGGGCCGAGGAGGGTGGGGGTGCGGGTGCGTCGTGTGTGTGTGTGTGGGGGGGGGGGCTAGCGGAGCAGGGGCCGAGGAGGTGCATAGGGACAGCGCGCAGGGCAAGGTGTTTGGGCACAGGGCTGACACGTGAGTGCGCATGGGTGTGGTGGGTTCTCCGTCAACAACAGAGCAGTGGATGCGTCGCGGCGCAAGGCTCCCTCGGCCCCCCCTCGTTTAACGTGCTTTCATCAATTATTTATACATTTCGCTTCCCTCACGGCTCCCCTTTCCCCCGCCCCTTCGCTGCAGGGCTGGCGCTGTGGGCTGCTGCGGCGCTGGGACCTGGTGTTTCCGGTGTTGACGGTGTTTGACCGGCCGGGTCAGACCGTGCCGGGGGAGGGATTCCACGAGTGGCCGCTGTTCGACATTTTCAAGGTGCAGGGCGGGGTGGTTTTGGTGTGTGCGTGAGGGGCGGGGGGGGGGTGCGTGTACCGTATGTATTGCGCGTGTACCTGCTGGGTGTGTCCTTGTGACCATCACCACCACATCGGCACTTACACTCATCTAACCCGCCCCCCAAATATCTTTCTCCCTGCCTGCCCCCTCGCCCCTAAAGATCCCTCTGGGCCGCCTGGGCGGCAGCTGGGAGCGCTACCTGGAGGTGGGGCTCCCGCACACGCCACGGCGCAGGGTGCGGCAGCGCACTAGGGTGAGCAGCAGCCGCGTCGCGCCCCCCTCTTGGTTTTGGTCTCTTGATTTAGTTGGGATTTGGTTTGGAGTAAAGGATTTCCCCCTTTCCAGTGGGATTCTCGTAGCGGGCTCCGGCGGACTATAAATGCCCGTTTCGTTGTGCTTGGGCTCTGGACATGGGGTGGGGGGGGGGTTAACTTTGAACCAATCCCGTAAGGAAACAGTCGCGCTGCAAGGAGAAACTGCAGCCGCATATGCGAGCTGTGGTACATCACCATAGGTAGTCGGGCGGGCTTGGGCAGTATAGCAGCAGGTGGAAGGAGCAGTCCAGAGCAGCTCCGAAGTCATGTCAGTAGTGCGAGCCGCGCGCGGACCCCGTCGCCCAACTAGTGGCAAATCTATACTAACATACTCACCTGTATGCGAACGGAGGAGCGCCAGGTAGAAGCGTCCAACAGCCAAGGCGAAGACGCACATGTAGGAACGTGGCATGGCGGCGAGGGTTAGTAGTAATCGCGGGACAGGTAAAGCAAGGCAGTACATAAGCTAGGGGTGTGGGGGGTGGGGGAGGGGGCTGGGTGTCGCGGTATGGTGGGGTGTGGTGGGGTGTGCTGGGCATCTTGTTGGGATGCAAGGGCTGGCGCAGGCAAGATCGGGCCTCCCGTGTTCCCGACCTCCCTGTGGGCGACTTCCCCAAAGAGTGGGGCCAAAACACATCAGCCGGCCGTCCACCTGCCGCCCTGCCGCCTCTCCCGCCCTTGCACCCACGCATGCCTCCTCCCACCTCTATGCTCTGCCACCCCTACTCCCCCCCCCGCTCTGCCCCCTGCTCCCTGCCCCCTGCCCCCCTCATGCAGCTGTACGCGTCCTTTGAGGCTCGCGGCCTGCTGCACTGCGAGGTCGTACACCTGGGGCCGCACCCGCCGGGGGAGCGGGACCTGTGGCAGGGGCAGGGGCAGGGTCCGGACCAGAACCCAGAGCTGGGAGCGCCGTACGGGCGGGAGCACGTGCAAGAGCGGGGGCAGCCGCAGGAGGAGCCGGCCCCACAGCCGCCGATAGCAGCTACAGCTGCCGACGCTGACGGGGCCGCCGGCAGCAGAGGAGGCCACGGCAGTAACAGCAGTCGCAGCGGCGGCGGCATTGCTGCTACAGCCTGCGGCATCCCCGGCGCGCGTGGCAGCAGTTGTGGCAGCTCCTCCTCCTCCTTCTCTCTCACCGCCCCCTCTGCACGCACGGCCCTCGGCGGCAGTATCATGCGCGCTTTCCCCTCCTTCGCCTCCTCTGCGGCCGCCTGCATGGACGGCGGCGGCGGCGGCAGTAGCCGCGGTGGCGGCGGGGCAGCTGATGACCTGCCCGGCGGCAGTAGCAGCATGAGCTGCACCAGTGACACTGCTACTGCCGCACCTGGGTCCGTGCAAGCCCCCGGCAGGGATCAGGAGAAGCAGGCCCCGCCGCAGCCGCAGGCACAGCCGCAGCCGCAGCAGGGCTTACAGAAGGATTCTGCCGACGATAGCGGCACCAAGCGCGAGGCGGCTGCGGGCGCCAAGGCAGCGCCCTGCGCCAAACCCAGCGCAAAATTCAAACCAGCCGCCAATCCAACCACCAAATCAGGCGCCAAACTGGCCGGCGGGCGCGATGGCGCCGCTGACGCCGCCGCTGACATGGATGCCGACGCCGTAGCACGTGCGCTGCACCCGCCGCACGTGTGGGTCGGCGCCCCCGGCTCCTCTGCCGCCCGGTCCCTGGTGTGTGAGCTGTGGCGGCTGTACGAGTCCACGGGGCGGCGCAACGGCTTCACGGAGGTGACCCGGGAGCAGTTCACACAGCTGCTGGAGCAGGCGCCGGGAGTGCAGGTGTGTGTGTATGTGCGCGTGGGTGGGCGCGAGTGGGAGTGGGTGGCTACGGGTGTGTCTGTGCGTGGGCGCGAGTGGCGCTCGGTTGCAACGGGTGGGTTAGGGGAATGAGGCGCGCGTGCACGCCTACTGATGTGTATGGCCGCATGGGTGTTGAGGGTGCCGCGTGTGCAGGGAAGCAGCGGGCGGGTGAACTGAGAACGAAGCCAAGTAGCAGGTGTGTGTGTGGCCGGCGCGGCACTGACAGCCACCGGCGGTAATGCTGCTGCGCACCGCAGGTGATTATCATTCGCGAGGGCCCCCGCCCGCCCTGCTCCGCCGCTCCACCCGCCTCCTCCACCTCGTCCCCATCCTCCTCCCCACCCTCCCCATCACCACCAACATCAACATCATCATCACCCGCCGCCGCCTCCCCGGCGCCCGTGCTGGCCTTCGGCGTGGTCCTGCCGCAGCGCGACAGCCTCCAGCTGCTGTACGCCGGGATGGAGTACGACAAACCGATTGTACGGGAGAGTAACGCTTATTTCCAGATCGCGTTCGTGGCGCTACAGCTCGCGCTGGACCACAACCGGAGCTGTAGCACCAGCAGTGGCAGTACCGGCAGTACCGGCAGTAGCAGGGGTGGGGCTGTAGCAGCAGCGGCGGCTGGAGCAGAGGTGGCGGCGGCCGATCCGGCTGCGGCGGATTCACAGGCGAAGGCCGCAACGGCTGGCGGCCGCAGTAGCCGTGGTGACGGCGCGGTGGGCGGCGCTTCCGTGGAGCCGGCGGCGGCGGCGGCGGATGTGGCGCCAACCAGTCCCTTCTCCTCTGCGTCGGTGTCCGCTGCGCCCCCGCAGCAGCAGCGTAATAATGAGCAGCAGCAGTCGGCTGTAGCACCAGCCCCTCAACAGCAGCAGCTGCTGCAGCGGCGGCAGCAGCTACAGCCCTTTGAATGGCTGGACCTGGGGCCGGGACACAGGTAGGTCGGGCGGGTGTGTGGGTGTGTGGGCGTGTGGGTGCCAACATGGCCCTGTGGACAACTGACTGTGCCTGCAAGCGGGCCTCCCTCTTCCCAAATTCGTTGGTCTTGGGCGTTTAAGCCCCCCGCTGTCTTGCGCGCGCGCTCTCCGTCCCCTTCGCTCATGTAGGGTCCTCCCCACATCAGTCTATGTCACCCAGCTGACACCCCGCACCCCGCACCCCGCATTCCGCACCCCGCACCCTGTCGTCACCACGCACCGCCCGCGCAGGTTTGTCAAGACGCACCTGGGCGCTGTGCCGCACCCGCTGTGCCTGTACCTACGCGGCGTGGGGCCGCTGAGCCACACGCTGGCGGGGAGGCTGCTTTCCCGACACCTGGACGCACGTAGCCTGCTCAACGACCCATAGGTTGGTAGATAGGTAGATGGAGAGATCGGCACCGGCCTGACGTTTGATGAAGATTGATGTGATGGCTTCGGCGTTGCAGTTCAGGATACTTTGGTTACTTGTCAGGCTTGGCCATTATTGGCGTTGCCGCGACGGGGCATGTCGTCCGCCGGCTTTGGGTGCCGACAGGTGATTAGGGTTTGTGTTGCGTTTGAGAGACATGGTGTGGTAGTGTGGCAGGCCTGGATTGTGGCCGACTGAATGTACCAGTTGATCCAAGCTTCGGCACGTGCTCCAGAGCTGTGCAGCTTCAGTCGTGAAGTGACGCTTCCAAAAGGGACTACGGGAGAGGATGCATGTTTTGCGTATGTAAGTCTTTGAGGAGGACCCGGGGTTATGCCGTTATGCCGTTATGTATGCTGGTACGGCCGGTGGGGGCGTTGGGACATCTGCAAGCTGGTGGTGCTGGTGGTGCACCGGTGATGGCTTCTTACGAAAGGAAGGGCCGGACCGCAGCCCCTGACTGCAGCCCCTGATCTTTGCATGCATGGGAGCGGTGTATAGCGGAGGGCGGAGCTGGTGGCAGGCACAGCAAGGACTCCCTACGGGAATCAGCTACACCCTACGAGACAACCTGCCTTACCACTGTCCCATCGCACTCCCTACGGTGCTCGCGTGGTTCTTTGCAGGGAAGAGACAGAGCAGCGTGTGTAAGGAACCGTTGCTTGGGGATGCAATTGTTTAGGCCTTGGCCGGGGGGAACTGGGGGGAGTTTGTTGAAATTGCTGCTAGTTGGGACAGGGTTGGGAGTTGCTGATGCGGTTGGTGACCTGGCTTTGTTTCTCATTTCCTGGTGTGGTGGCCAAGTTCAATCGGCGGGGTAATTGCGATGGCAACACCGCAAGGCTGACCCGTGCCGGCACGCACATGGCTCGTACGTCGCCCCCAGTCCTGGTACCGCTAGCTACTTTGTAATCAGGAATAAGCCACCCCGCATGTATGAGGCAGCTGAGACCGGCCCATGTAAGGCTCCCCCGTCTAAGCACCCAAACAGCAGCATCAGCAGTACCACACCTAGCTGACCTCTGAATTCATCAGCCCGTTGCAGTCCTCACGTCGATTCAGTTTCACATCGACGTAGCTTCACATTTGCACTCACGCCGAATTTTGCGTGCGTGCCTCGAGACACCAGACCAGGACCAGACGCATACGGCTGTCGCCAACACTCCTGCATCGCCTCCGCGTTATACGGACGGCTTCGGGTTCTGGGCTTCGGTTGCTCGACCACCACCACCAGCACCACCATCATACCGTCACAATCTTCCTAACCACACATACACACACCGCACGCTACAACCATCCACCCTGCCACACCGCCACACGCCTCATGCGAATGACACACCTTCCACATACAGCCAGCCACACACACACACACACACACACACACACACACACACACCCAACCCCACCCCCTCCCCACACACGCCCACACGCTACAGCCAGTCGTCGTCGCCGCCGCCCGCCGCCGCGCTCTTGACGGCGGCCCGCCGCGCCTTCTTGTTGACTCGGCCCATCTCGCGCACCTCGGTGCTGAGCGCCTCGGCCTTCTCAAAGCGCCCGCCCTTCTCGTACTGCACCTTGCGCCTGTGGGGGATTGATGTTTGGGGTTGAGGTAGGGGTTGGGGGATTGTAAATACCAGCCCAAACTAAACCAAACCAGGTCAACCTAGCGGAGCACAGGCAGACGGAGTTGGAGGAGGGGAGGATGGAGTAGGGGGGTTAGGTGGGGTACGAGGGGCATGGCTTTGGTCCCCACCGCAAAACCTCTTCAAAGCTGGGCTATGCACGCAGTGTTTGAATGCGAAATGCGGGGGCCAGTCGCGGAAACGGCTCAGTGGCAAAATGGATGTCATTCCGGTCAGGAGTCCCGGGAATGGGAAAAAGATTTCATCCGCGCCGTTGTGAATGCGGGCTGGCATGCGCACTTCAGAAGATGGTATGTAGGATGGCTCCACCAAGAGGTCCGTCCAGCCTTCCCTACACCTCTCTCCCCCCAGCCCCCACCTTCTCGATCGCAACTGCGCCGCCAGGCATCCGCCTTGCCCCGCCACCCCCCTGCCTGTGGTCTTTGTTTCTTTGGGATTGGGATCCTCCCTCCCTCCCCCCTCCCCCTCCCCCCTGTCCCCCTGTCCCCCTCCACCCTCCCCCTGCCCCTCCACCCTCCACCCACCTCCGCTCCTTGAACGGCTGCGGCTTGCGCGGCTCCACCAACCCGCGCTGCTGCAGGCTCTTGAAGCGGTCGGCGGCAAGCATGGAGCAGGGCACCACCTGGGGGTAGGGAGTGGAGCGGGGGGAGTGGAGGAGGAGGGAGGTGGGTGGGAGAGGAGGGAGGTGGGTGGGAGTGACGAGGTCAGTACACGCAAAATGGGTGATCTGCAAGCTACCGGTAACATCCAGGACGGTCTGGGGTCATTGGGTCATTCACAACGCCTGTCCCGTCCCCGCCTCAACTCACTCCCGCATTCACTCACCCTGCCCCAGAGCTCCCTCTCCGCGCCCCCTCCACACGCACCCCTGCCCAGCCCCTCCCCCCATCCCCCGCCCGACAGCCCCCTCCCCTCCCCTCCCCTCCCCACCCCTCCCCTGCCCCCACCTGCCGCAGGCTGCCTGTCTTCTGGTCGCTGGTGAGTACCGCCACCGCCGGCGCCTCGAAGCGCAGCTTGCCCAGTCGCGGCGGCTCCACGGCCGCCTTCTCCGCACGCAGCGCCGCCAGCCGCTGCCGCTTCAGCTCCTGTTTAGTGAGGGAGGAAGGGAGGAGGGAGGGAGAGATGATAGTGTGTGGGTGCGTGGGTGCGTGTTGGTGTGTGGCACGAGCTTGAGTGGAGATGGTGGTCCCCTTGTCCCGCTGGCTCTGCTCCCCAATGCCCCCCCTCCCTTGCACAGAAAGACGCACGCCCCCGCCCCGCCACACATCCAGACACGCGAGCGCCCTTCCCCCCAACCTTCCCTCCCCCGCCTCCCCGCCCCCTCCAACCCCCCCCCCCCTTCCCCCACCTGCAACCCCCACCTGCAACCCCCCCCAACCCCACCCCCCACACACACGCCCCCCCCCACACACACGCCCCCTCCCCCCACCACCGCCCCCTCTCACCCGCTCCTCCTCCGTGGCCGCCAGCTCCTGCTCCACGTCCCTCAGCGTCTGCAGCTCCCGCCGCTGCGCCCGCAGAGCCTTGCGGCCGCTCAGCTGCGCCTCCAGCGCCTTGCGCCGGGCCTGAGAGGCGGTTGGGTGGGTGGGTGGGTGGGTGGGTGAGCGGGTGGGTGGGTGCGTGAGGATATACGTGTCGAGGCCGTGGACAGTGAGCAGCAGCAATAGGGATCATGGGCATGGTGTGGAGGTGCGCGTGTTCTGCAGCCTGCCCCCCTTGGGCACAGCCACACCTGTGCGACCACCGCCGTCCGCAGCCCTTTGCCGTCCGTTGGCCAGACGCGTGCACGCGGCTCCCCGCCCGGTGACGCTCCATTCCCCGTCCCATACACACAGAGGCAGCCCCCTCCCTTGCATTGGGTTCGCTTTAGTGTGGGCTGGTATCTACAACCCTCCCCACGGCCCCCTTCTCTCCCTACACCCTGCTCGCCAAATCATGCCCGACACGCTCTCACCTCCTTGTTACGGTCCTTCTTGGTCTTCTTCTCCTGCTGCTTCTTCTTTGCCCGCGCCGCCGCCGCCGCGCCGCCCTCGCCGCCCTCCTCCTCCTCGCCGCTCCCTGACCCGCCCTCCTCCTCCTGCTCCTCCTCCTCCTCTATCGCGATCGCGTTGGGGTCTTGCTGCTCCTCCCCGCCCGCCGCCGCCCCGCCCTCCTCCTCGTCGTCCTCCTCCTCATCCACCTCCACCTGCAGCCGCTCAAGCTCCGTCAACACGCGGCCGCCCTCCTCCGCCTCCACCTCCTCCGGCGGCGCCTCCGGCCGCAGCTCGCGAGTCAGCTCCTTCTTCAACTCTGCCGCCACCAGCACCGCCAGCGCGTCCTGATGAACAAAAGCATTATGAAGGGATACGACTCAGATGGGTCCGAAGGAAACTGAGAGAGATATGATAAGTGAGGGAGCCGCGCCAGTCATCTGTCCTGCCATGCTGCAGCCCTTCTTGACGACAACCCTCCCTCTCACAGCGCCATTGTGCTTGTTGCGGCTGCGGGCACTCGCTCCAGCCCATGCACCCGAAAGCCAAGCACCAACTTACACACTCGCACACACGTGCACGCACGCCACGCTCCCTCCTCCTGCTCCCAAGAAACAAACACACGGGCCACACACATACACACGCCCCCCCCCCACAACACAAACCCTCCACCGCACCTGGTGTTGCTCATGGTCGGGGTTGAACGAGCAGCCGGGTAGGTCCGGCGCCACCGCGCGCGGCCCGCTCGCCGCCTTGCTGCCCAACACCTTGCGCGCCGCCACCGGCAGCGGCGGCGGGCTCTTGCTCCGCCGCAGCGCCGGCGCACTCGGACCCATGGCCTTGCGTACCGTGGTCAGTGCCACAGAGCCGCTAGAGCCGCTGGCGCCGCCCTTGGCGCCGCGCTGCGTCGTGCCCTTCTTCTTCTCAATCCGCCCGCCGTTCTGCTGCTGCTGCTGCTTGGCATCAGAGCCGGCGAGCGCTAGCGCGCGGCTACCTGGCCCTGGCGCGGCGGCGCCGCCATCGCTGTCGTCGGCACCTTCGTCGTCAGCCCAGAGGTCCAGAGGGTGGCGCTTCGCGCCGCCCGCCTTCGCCTTGGCGGCGGCGGCGGCGATGGCGCGCGCCGTCTTGACCTGCTGCGCCGCCGCCTTCTTGCCGCTGGTGGCGGCGGCGGCGGAGGCGGCGACCAGCTCCGCCACCGCGGCGGCGGAGGCGGGCGTGGGCTTGCGCTGCGGCGGCGCCAACGACACCGGTTTGGCCTTGTGGGCCTGGCCGATGATGAGCTGAGACTTGAGCGGCTTGGCGGCGGCCTCCTCGCGCCGCCGCTTGGCGGGCCGCTTGCCCTCCGCCACCGCCGTGGCGCCGTCCACGTCAGCAGACTGGGGGTGGCGGGGGCCGGTAGGTGGGGGTTTGCAAATCAGATGGGGGGCGTAGATGGGAGCGGAGTGGGATGGAGCCGTGTTCTAGAATGGTGGCGTCTTCCCAGCTTCCAATTCCAGCCCTTAGAACACCGGTACACCGCCGCCTTGCCCGTCAACCCTCAGTCCGTGCCTTGCCGCTCCCGCAGCTAAGCTGCCGCCCTGCGGTCCTGCCAACGCCCTCCGTGCCCCCCATCGGGGCTCGGTTGCGCACAAACCCCTGCTCATTGACCCGAACCGCCATTGCCCACAGCTTTGCAACCCCCGCCATCCTCCTCTCCCCCACAGCTTCTCCCCCTTTCCACCTCCCTCTCCTACACTACCTCCTTCTCTTACACTGCCTCTCTCTGTCCCTGTCTTTCTCTGCCCCTGTCTTCCTCTCCTCGCCACTCCCTCGTGCTCTCACCGTGTCCACGAAGAACAGCTGGTCATCCTTGAGCTCCTTGGCCGCGGGGCCGCGCCGCTGCTGGTAGGTCTGCTCCGTCAGGAACTCCTCCACCTGCAGCAGAAGCAGGGAGACAGCGAGCAACAAGAAAGTGTGGGATTAGGAGCGAGATTCGGGCCTGGGCCAAACGGAGACAGAGGAGGGGAACGTGAAGGGGCGCCTTAGGGTGTGCCACCAACGCCAGAGCGGCCCGAAAGCGTTTTCCGCGTGCTGTGACTGTCCAGCGATTGATGGTAGCCCAGGACAGCGCCCCAGCGCGATGGCGGCTGGACATCGCGCGCAACATATAGACATGGCTTTTTGGCACCCAACATCGATTTTCCCAGTGTTCATAATGGGAAAACCCCATTTCATATGCAAGTAATGTGTTGAAATACTATAATTGGTCCCGCGCTTGGTGAAACTCGGCCGCCGCCTCGCCGCGTGCTTACAGGGACTACAAAAGACAGACGCTCTTGTTGAAGAATCTTACCTCGGTGGCATCAATGTTTTTGCGCCATGCCTTCTTGCCCTTGCGGGACTTGGCCGGCGGAGCCATATTGCTCAAGACTCGCGCAAGGAGCGGTGTCCTATGCCCTAAGTAAGCAGCGAAGATACGTGAAGATACGTTAATCTAAATCTCCAGTTGGCTACAGCTTTGCTTGGGGAAACCCTGAGCTCGCTGACCCCATCGCGCGACCCATCAACTTCCCACGAGGCCTGCGAGCTCAACGCTGGGCACACGCTTCACAACCCATAGGCGCCATAGCATAAACTTAGGATACTAACAGGGCGCTCGCAGCGTCAGGGAAGCGGTGCCGTCCAAGGGCGCTTTCCCCTCGGCCCGTGGGGCGTGCAGGAAGACTGTGACTCGCGATTTCGAGCTTCCTGAAGCGTTTCTTAACCGAGCAGGGCCGCATTTCGCTCGATATTGATACAAGACACGCCACAAACGTAGCTGCATACAGCAAATCCTCGCTTGCCCCACGGAGAATGTCGCCAAGGCCACCCAGTACCGCGCCAGAGCCGCTGCCTTTCTGGCAGCGGCCCACGCCACCACGCTTCATGCTTGTGTCCGACCTGGTACGCAATCTGCTCGGCCTAAGCTGCACGTTAAGGCGCTGTGCACGACATGGCTCAATTTCGTTTTGCCCCTTCCCTTCTCCCACGCACGGTGTGGCCCCCACCACGCTGCTTCGCGCCCCCAGGATCACACAATGGTGGGACAAGGCTTTGACTACCGCTTTGTTCGGGCTGTGTACAGAGTGTAAATGTGCCTCCAAAGCACCGTGCCTGTGGCCTACACGAACCCGACCTGCCCCTTTCACACCCCCGCATCACCCCACCCAGGTCCAGAATGAGGACCCGCGCCACACCCACCTGCTCGCCTTCAATGCCGTGTGGCAGCTGGCGGCAGCCACACCCGCGCCACCACCCACGCCAACCACACCACCCACAGCTGCACTCAAAAGCATCTCCACTGTTGCAGGTGCAGGCGCAGGTGCAGGCGCACCAACACCACCAGGCGCACGTGACACTGGCGACCCTGCCCACCCCCACCCGCACCCCCACCCGCACGGGGACTGCTTGCTGGTCTACTCCACTGGCCGCTCGCCGCACCTGTACCGCCGGCTGTGGGTGAGAGCTAGGTAGTGAGAGCGTCTGTGCGCGCTGGCTTAGTTGAGGGGCGGGAGGCGAGAGCGGGACCCTTCAGGTACCCCGTGCGGGCGACCCTGACACCCGGAGAGGGGCCTCTGCAGTGCCGCTGCACTGCGCCAGTGTTAAGGCTGAGGGCCCCTCACACGTCATGACGTCGCGGCCCTCGCATGCGCTCGCGCTAGCGGCACAGAATGGGATACCCCCTCCCCGAACCACCATGACTACGTGTGGCACACCACCCCTGACCCGCCCCCATCCCATGCCCCGCCGCCTGCGGCCTGCAGGAGGAGGCGCCGCTGCTGACGCCGCACGTGCTCATCTGCTCCGTGGGCTCAGAAATATTCTACCTCACACCACCGCCACCCAGCACCAGCGCCAGCACTGGCAGCACCAGCAGTGGCAGTGGTGAGCCCGCCTGTGTTTACGCTACAGGCCACGAAGCCAGTCAAGCCGCTCCACAGTCCCCTCGTGACATGGAACTGCTACTGCTCATGTGACTGCTACAGTGCCTGCTAGCTACCGTGTTGCCAGCTAGCCCCGCCATTGCTGGCACCAACACCAACACCACCTGTGCCGCCACTGCCACTGCCACTGCCACTGCCACTGCCACTGCCACTGCCACTGCCACTGCCACTGCCACTGCCACTGCCACTGCCACTGCCACTGCCACTGCCACTGCCACTGCCACTGCCACTGCCACTGCCACTGCCACTGCCACTGCCACTGCCACTGCCACTGCTATACACACAGGCACGCACACAGGCGCCGACACCACCCAGCCGCATTGGAGCTACCAGCCCGACCCGCAGTGGGAAGCAGCACTGGACGGCCCCGGCGGCGCCGCCGGCAGCAGCGGCGGCGGCAGTGGCGGCGCCGGCTGGGACCGCGGCCGAGTGGCGGCGCTGGTGGCGGCGCGCTGTCCGCAGCTGGTGCTGCAGCGGGCCAGCGAGCAGCGGCGGCACAAGGTCAGCTACACACTGGAGCTGGAGGCGGGAGGCGGCGGCGCGGCGGCGGCGGAGGGGCTCATGGAGCGACTGCAGGTGCGGGTGTGAGCGTGCTGTTGTTGTTGGTGGTGTGCATGTGCGCACTCGTGTGTGTTTGTTGATCGAGCACCAGGGAACGACACACAAGTGGTGGCAAATGCCGGCCAATTGCAAGCGGCGCCCTGACATTCTCCGAGCCCGCAGCCGCCGCCGCCGCCGCACGGCTGCATGCGTGCACCTCTTCCACGTTACACAAGCCCCGTCGCCCCCGCCCCTGCATCTGCACCTGCGCCTGCACCTGCACGTGCCACGCCTGTAGGAGGACCTGAGGGCGGAGGGACTCAACGCCAAGGTGGGGCCCGCGCCATCGGGCCACACCTGGGGGGACGGCTCGGGGAAGCCTGGGGGGAAGCTCAGGGACACGTCAGGGGCATACACAAGGGAAGACACGACCGCACACCGCACACACCCCATCAGAGGAAATGAAGTACCCGCTTTGGTGCTGCAGCTAGCCGGCGCAGCGTCTCTGAGGTGCAGCTCACGGGTGCAGCTCCACACATGTCCATTTGCACACGCATGTGCATGCCGTACATGCAAATCGTAACGGAACGGAACGAAACGTGACAGGTGGTGTACAGCGGCGGGCGGGATGTGGACGTATTGGCGGCGGGCTCGGGCAAGGGCGGCGCACTGGCACACCTGCTGCGGCGACTGGCGGGCGCGGGCGCGGCGCCCACAGCCGGCGTGCAGGTGCGGGCGGCGCTAGCGGTGGTGGTGGCGGTGCTCTGCTGGTGGTGGGTTTGCTGGTGGTGATTGGTGCTGGCAGTAGTGGTGAGGCCATGTGTTTGCTCATTTGCTGGGGCAGGCCTGATTTACGCGGGTGTGTGGCGCACACACGACAGAGTGTAATGTAATGTTTTCCTTGTGCTCTTTATTAACACGACCGAGACTCTTTGCTGCGCTCTCCATCGCTCCATACGGTATTCCACACCGCGACTGCGACCACCTCACTTCACAGGTGAACGGCGACAGCGGCAATGACGTGGAGTTGTTCCAGGTCCACAACCTCCTCACCAGCGGCGGCGGCGGCGGCGGCGGCGGCGGCGGCGGCGGCGGCGGCGGGTCGCCGTCTTCGTCAGGCGCTGCAGCTTGTGAGGCAGCGACGGCTGCGACTGCGGCGGCTGTGCCCATCACGGGGTGTGTCGTGTCGAACGCCTACCCAGAACTGCGTGAGTGGGCGGCGGCGCAGCTGCGGGAGGCGCAGGCGGCGGATGTGAAGGCAGCGGAGGCGGCGCGGGCGGCAGTGCCGGCAGCGGGGGCAGCGGGGGCAGCGGGGGCACAGGAGGTGGCAGCGCAGGGGGCTGAGGCGGAGGTCAGCGGGCAGGCGGCGGCGGCGGCGGCGGCGTCTGGCGCCATCAAAGCGGTGGAGGGCGGCGGTGGTGGCAGCGTCAGGCACACGCAGGCGTGCCGCATACACATGGTGCGGCTGGTGTTGTGCTGGGGGTGCGGCGCGTTACTGCTACTACCGCACTGCTATTGCTGCTACTACCGTACTGCTACTGCTACTGCTACTGCTGCTGTTGCTGTTCCTGAGCTTTGGACCTGCTGATCCGTGTTTGCCCCTTGCCGAACTTGCGCGCACGTGCGCATGCAACGCCCACCACCACCCACCACACCCACCACACCCACCACCCACCACCCACCACCCACCACCCACCACCCACCACCCACCACCCACCACCCACCACCCACCACCCACCACCCACCACCCACCACCTCCACCACAGGCCACACAGCCTTGTGCGGGCGGCATCCTACAGGCCCTGTCCGCCTTCGGCCACCTGCCAGCCGCCACCGCCGCGGGCCTGCTGCCGCCGCCGCCTCCACGACCGTCCTCTTCGCCATCTCCCGCACAGCCAGCCGTCCGCGGCTTGGCCGAGGAGCCCGCCGCCGCCGCCGCCGCCACCGCCGCCGCCGCTGCCGGTGCCTCTGTCAACAGTGCGGCTCAACCAGTGGCGGCGGCGCCGCCACCATTGGCCATGCTGGCGGCAGGGGCGGCGATCTGGCACGGGGTCTGTCATATACACACAAGCAGTGGAAGTGGCGGCGGCAGTAGCACGGCTGCTGCTGCGGGCACCACCGGCACCGGCACCGGCAGTAGCAGCGAGGCGGCGGGGGTGGTGCTACTGCCGCAGCTGGTGAGGAAGCTGGTGGAGGCGGGGGTGTGGGTGGACCGGCTGCAGCTCGCCAGGGCGCCGGCGGCGGGGGCGCCGGCGGAGGTAGAGGAGGAGGCGAAGCCGGAGGCGGCGGAAGCATGGGACATCAGTTTCCAGGTGAGCTGTACTGTCCAGGTCCGGGAGGGTTGCAATACCGTGAAGGGCCTTTGCGGTATGTACGCCCTTGACTAAATAAAGGCAGGTTACTCGTTGCAGGTATTGAGCCAAAGTCTTGTTCGCAAAGCAAAGCCGCCCCGAGACACAAATTATGTACTGCACCTGCCGTGCCGCTGCCGCACACAGATGTTTGCCCTGCAGCGCACCTCTGGAAATGAGGCTACAGCCGCCGCCGCCAGCAGCAGCAGTAGCAGCAGTACTGCCCAGCAGCTACAGCCCATGGGTCCGAACCGGGATCTGGGCTCGGGCCGCGAGCTCCGCATGCGCGTCACTGCTACAGCCACCGCAGCCACTGCCGCTGCTACTGCTACAGCCACGGCGGATCCTGGCGCTGCAGCGCCGTCGTCGTCGCCCTCAGGAGCGGAGGGCTCCGCCGCAGGCAGTAGCACCATCCTTGTGGGGATCGGCAGCAGCAGCGGCAGCAGCAGTAGTGGCAGTAGCTGTAGCACGGTGGCCCGGCGCTTCGAGGTGCGGGTGCTGGGGACGCGGCTGCTGGACGTGTCGCGGGCGGGCGATGTGGCCCTGCCGCCGCTCGAGGCCTGAGCAGCCTGGGCTGGCCTGAGGGGCCTGAGTGGCGTGAGGTGGCCATGCATGCAGGCCACCTGATGCATGTGGTGGAATCGGTGTGTGGAGACTATGGCTGTGTGGTCACTATTGGATTCGTATCGGTGCGCAGAGACAACGGAAAGGCGGCGACACGGTGCATGTAGTGTGGGTTGACACACGAGGGTGTCTCCTCCCTCCCAAAATGTATCACCCAGGCGTGGGAGTGGGCGTGTGGCCTGCTGGCACGTCTGTGCCGCTTTGTTCAGCCGGTGGACAACTTGTTGCTAACATGATTGTTGCTGTTGCCAGTTGGACGTGTTGATCTGGTGTTGATGTTGCTGCAGCTAGCCGGGAAGGAGGATGGTGACATTACGAGAATAAGAGTAGGATCTCCTGCCCTGACGGCCTGACTCCTGAGAGAGGTGAACCGCCCTCTCACTAGTGGGTGCTCACGTAGTGCCGCGAGGCCGCCAGCGGAGAAGCGCGCAGCAGAGACAGGCAGGCAGGCAGAACACGTACCTGTCACAACTTCGTTCAAAAGGCTTACACCCTGCGATGGGGTCCCGCAAACCCCTGCCCCTTCGCTCCATACATCCGCCCAGGGCCTGCCTGTCGTCTGGCGCCTGCTGCCAGCATACTTCCGCAGCACACAGGCGCACACACGCGCACACACGCACGGGAAATGTCCCGATTCTCCTTCCAGACAGACCTCGAATCAAAAACCTCAATCGCTCGTTTGCGTACCGTATAATTTGTGAAGTGCCCGGCAGTGCAGTGCAGTCTTCCCTTCATTCCCCATCACCGTGCGCTGCCTGCACTAGGGCTTGCACACCTGCACCGCGCCCTACTTGCAAGGGTGTAAGCCTTAGTGCAAGCAGGGCCGCAAGTCCGACCACACTCATGACCGCGGCATGCCAGCCTGTCACTGTCAGCGGCACTGGCCTCACAGGCAATCTTCCTGGCTCCAAAGCTGTGCGCCGCCCAACGACAGATTCTCCATGATGCCTGTCGTCAGCCCAGACCGACTACGTGCAAGTCCCTAAATGTCCAAACCGGAAAAACCTCCATGTCCTCAAAAAAGGCGCCCCCGACCATGGGCCAAAAGTGCCAATTGACCCTGGGCATCATGTGTGTATACATACCCCTGGGGTCTATAAATGCGACATTTCAGGGAAAACCTTCTTCGCTGAATCCATGCACACTCCCAATCCCGATGCATGACTCTTCACACATGCATGGGCGTGTGCTTTGTGCTGCTGCCACCTGTGCAGCGGCAAGCAGCGCGTCCAGTCCGCCTTCCGTCCAACATGTCCACACAGGAATAATGCGTGACGTGATGCCGTGTAGACCGCTCAAAGCATGATACGAAAGCAGCATTTTGAGTTTTTGAGTTGCTGGTTCTGTAAAGGGACGTGGTTGTGCCCGTGTACGTGCTTGTGGCGTGCACGTGCCGCGCAATAAACACACGTATAACATGGAAACATGTCAAATAAGAATTCACCGTGCAACCAAAATATTAGGCACGGGTAGGGGCCGTCGTTTCAAAATTCCAATACCTTTAATACCATGCAAACTCCGGCATGTCTGACACCGTGCACAGACCAAGGCTCTGAGGGCTGCTGTGCTGTCGTGTGCTCGCACAACAGCTGCCGGGCATTGCGCCGGGAGTCCCTAAGGCCCCTGAGGGAACGGCTCGAAGCCACAGTCGCTGTCGCTGCGGCCTCCCAACGCGGCCGGGCAGCAGCTACGGAGGTAACGCAGCAGACACAGCAGCAGCCCCGCTCAAGCGGCGCCCAGGCTGCAGCAGGACCCCATTCAGCAGTGCCTGCCACCAGCCCGCCGTGACGCGGCTCGCGCGCGGCCTCGAGCCCATTTCCGAGGCCTCCGCGTCACCAGCCCTGATGCCAAGGCGACTCCCCGCACTCCAGCAAAGTAGCGGAGATCACTGGCGTCTAGCATACTAGCACGCCTCGCTGAGGCACTGCCATGCCACGCCGTGCCGCGTCTCACCCTCTATACTTGCACGTGTACACGTGCATGTGTACGCGTGTGCTTGCGTATGATCACCACACAGCTAATCAGCAGCCGCCCCGCACCCGCCGCAGGTAATCGAGCTGCTCCGGCGGAAGCGCCACGCCGCGCTGCTGCAGCTCCGCCAGCGTCACGCGCCCCATTAGCACCCGCTCAAAGTCCGACATGCCGCCCGCCGCCGTCGCCTTCTGACGCCGCTCGCTCGGCTCCGGCTCCAGATCTAGATCCTCCGGCTCGCCGTGACCGTGGCGGTGCGGGTGCTGGGCGTGGTGGGCGTGGGGTGGATGGCCTGCTGCTGCTGCTGCCGCGGCTGTTGGGCCCTGCGGGTGCAAGGCCGCGTAGTGACAGGGTTCAACGGAGCGATTGGGTAGCGCGTGAGAGAGAGAGAGAGAGAGAGAGAGAGAGAGAGAGAGAGAGACAGAGGGGGCTGCACCTGATAGCAAAGCACCCAGCGAGTGACGCGTTGTGGCCCAGTCCCCGACTGACCCCTCGCCAGTTTCAGCGCCGCCTCACCTCGCCGCCGTGACCATCTCGCCGCAGCCGTACACGCCGTCGCTCCACAGCGTTTGAGGGTGCTGCGAGTGCGCCCGCGTTCAGGCCCTCCATGTTTCTACTTCAGCGTCGACAGCTCGGTCAGGGTTGGCCGCAGGAATGTGAGTAATTTCGTTAGTTTATAATAGGTAAGCCAAAGGTCCAAAGAATACCTGTGTAGGAAACTCAGGGCGCCGTGAAACAGTCTTGCATGCGCGCCCATTGCTCGCAGCCAAAACCAGCCCAGGGCTCCGCAACTTTATGTTCGCTTTGAGTGCAACTATCACCGCAAATCCGACGTGCTTGCAAGCCTTTGCAGCCCGACCTCACTTTCTAGTTTCTTCAATCGCCGTGCCAGCCATCATTAAACATCTGTTTAGAGCCTTCCAAAACCGAACTGCTCTAACCAATAGCTGCGGCGCGCACACCACATCACATCCGAACTCCCCTGTAACAAAGTATGCCGCCGCGCGGCCAACCACCAGGCTTTGCAAGTTCACCACAGGACAATGTTGTAGCCCTAGAACCCGGCGCCGGGCCAGGGCCCAGCAGCCACGCCACGCATCGGCCGCAACACACCACTCGCGGCCCGGCGCACCCGCTAAGCACCAGCACCGCCCAATCCGCGCCAACGGGCGTGTTCGTGGACGCGGTCACGGGGCGACACGCCTCCACGTCAGCGGCAGACCTGCTAGCAAAGCGGCGTCTGACGTGGGACAAGCACTACGGCTGGACGTGAGTGGGCCCGCGCCTCTGCGGCGGCTTGCAATGCGGTGACACCGTCCGGGACCGGTTGGGGCCTGTCGTGACAGTGACAGTGGCGAGGGTAGTCATGTTGACTAGCCAGCGTCATGTGGGTGCAGCCAGCGCTTTGACCTGAGCTTCGGGTGGTGGGGTACACGAAAGAACTACATCGCTCTGAAGGGGTTGAATGCTTGCGTCTCGCATGCCCGACGGCATTGCTCAGGCGTGCGAGCGCTTCCCCCAGTCCCAGATGCGGCGCCGGCATAATGCGTTAGCAAGCTGTACAGGCTCCATACAGTGCCCCTGATGTTTTTGTTTGACTGACTCCATGCCTCAGGTATGATGCCTGGGTGGACGATCCGGCGCGATACGCCCTTGCAGGCGCCAACGGCAGGTGCGGCGGGGCGGCTGGGTGGCTGGGGTGATGGGCGGTTGGATGGCATGCCTTGCGATGGCCTGTGTGCCGTGAGTTACCGGCGGCCTGCAGCCGGGTTACCTGCACCGGCGTACTCGTGTGTGTGTGTGTGTGTGTGTGTGTGTGTGTGTGTGTGTGTGTGTGTATGTGTGTGTGTGTGTGTGTGTGTGTGTGTGTGTGTGTGTGTGTGTGTGTGTGTGACCCGGCCCGTCTTTGCTAAGCCCTGTCTCCACTTGCACATGCCCACGCGCATGCAGTCACGCACACGCACGCGTACGCACACATACACACGTGCTCTTTAACACAAAACCACGCAGACGCACACGCACACGCACATGCAGTCACGCACGCACACACACACACACACACACACACACTCTTGCGCTGGGTAAATAACTCCGGCGCCGTCGTTGGGCGGGCTTCTGTTTCCTTTCTTAACACAGACTCGCCCTTGTCCTCACACAGGTTCTCCCTGCCTGCGCTGGCTCGCGGTTTCACGGTGACTGTGGCTCAGGCTGCTGGCTCCGCCGCCCTGTTCGTGCAGCAGCACCGGCACCTGCTGCAGCCGCTGCAGCAGCAGCTGGCGGGGCTGGGCCGCGCGGCGGACGGCGAGGCCAGCAGCCTCAGCGGCGCGTGAGGAGGCTGGTGGAGGAGGAGGAGGGGGGAGGGGGAGGCAGGCTGGGAGGAGGCAGGCTTGGAGGGGGCTGGTGGGAGGAGGATGCAGGCTGGGAGGAGGAGGCAGGCTGGGAGGAGGTGGTGCAGAGTGGGAGGAGGAAGTGCAGAGTGGGGGGAGGCGATTGCGTTGTGATTTGCGGATGTGGGGTAGCCTTAGCGCGTGCGAGCCTGCGGGGCCGTGTAGGCTGGTAGAGGCGGCCTTTGGCTAGAGACGTGGGTTTGCGGCTGCCTTGATGGCGGCGCTGTGGACGCGGGAGGAAGGCCGGGCACAGATGGGCGCAGATGGGCAGGGCTGGCATGGGAGAGGCATGGGAGAGGGGGAACCGCCATGGGCACTTTTGTGCTGCTGGTGTGGCTGATGCTCAACCCTGACGGTCACGCCTGACGGCGCGCCGGTGCCGGGGTCCGGGGCCCACGTCCGGCTGCGTGGAGGCCGGTGTAAACATTATGAGTCGGCCCTTGAACGTTATGAGTCGGACCTTGCGGCTTGCGTGTCGTGCCGACTTGCCCGTAGGCCGCAGCGGCGTAGCATAGGCATGACAGCACCCGGTCTGAGACGGCGCCGTGGCGCAGTGCCTCCCAAAGCGAACACAAGGGAACCGACAAAGCGGACGCGCGGAACGACCCTGCTGCGGCTCCACCAGTCGCGGAAACACAGGAACTCCAGCCACCACTGACCAGCCTAACAGCCTTTCCACCCTGGGACACGTGACGTCGAGCCACCCAACTGCCGAGCCAACCCCCGAGTGCTTATTCAGCAGGGTTGCCGCCCGCTCGCCCCCGGCGTACGACTTGCTACCCCTTTCTCACAGAGTCACCATAAAGCCGCAGCTTAACGGTCCCAAACCCCAAAGGCCACCGCAGCTTACCGGTCCCAAACCCCAACGGCCAGAGGCGTTCCGTGTGCCCTGTTCCATACGCCTGCCTGAGTCGCACATAAAAACCAGCTCCCCATCGCCCGACTCCCGAACTGCTCCAAGTGCCCCGCACCGTGCCGCGCCGTGCCGTGTGCTGTGCGCCCCACAGGTGTCTCCCATGTACCACCGAACACGCACAGCCCCCCCCCCAATTGACGTTCCTCCCTCGCCTCGATGAGCCTACACAGGACTACAGATGAGACCCATGAAAGCCCGTACTGCTACTAAGAGCTCATGGAAAACAACACGCATTGAGATACATGTTTCAGATCCCGCACCCTTCCCCTTTGTGCCGTCCTGCCTAAGCACACAGACCCGTTGCGCAATCCCCTTCCAAGCGAACAAGCACAACCCCAGGTGCAGCCCAGCCGCGCAGGTTACCTCATGTGCACACACATGTGTGTTCGAAGCATTGTGCTTGTGTGATTCGATAGCCAGACAGCCCCGATAATAAAAACATTGCGCCATCAAGAAGCAGCAGCGTTGGTGCGCAGATTGCCCAACAGCTAAGAACTGCCCCCAAACTCCAAAGCCTTGCCTTATCCTTTCGTCCCACAACCAATCATCTGAGAGTCAAGTGATGCTGCTACCGTAAACGCCTGCTCGTCGCAGGTAAGTACCGCAACCGTACATACGGTATTAACATGAATGATCTCTCAAACTAAACAAGAAAAGAGTGGTTTTCCCTCTCAAGGAAAAGACTGCACACGCACGCACGCAGAAAGTGATCTTGGGGGGCTTCGTTCCCCCCTGAATCGCTTCGCACGCGGGTCTCAGCCCAAAACACTAATACTTGAATCAGACAGCAAACAAACTCGCAGAGCAATCACATGACGGGCCGGCTCTACGCTACCGCACCAATTCCAAGTACTCCCGACAAATGCGCTGTTGGCTGTTCGGCACGTACAACCTTGCGTACAACGCCACACGCCAAAGTGAGACTGCAGCAAAATGCCTGCTTTGGCAAGGCATGCCGCCTACACAACGACGCGCGCACGCACACGCGCACCGCAGTCTAGAGTCGCGCGTTGCTCAGACGGCGGCCGCCACCGCCACAACACCCACAGCTGCAGGGTGAAAGCCGGGCGCCTAATGAACTGAAGAAAGCCCCCGCCGCAGCACGATGCCTATCGGCTCGCCACCCAGCGCTCGCCACACAATGCACGATCATGCGAATTTGCCAAGCAGCCCTGCAACTTTGCCACGTAGCTAGCTACGTACGTATCATTTTCCTTGTCATGCGTTTTGATAAGGTATCATGGTCATGCATTAGCAAGGGTTCCCACATGCGTTTCCCCAACCCAGCGTGACGCGAACTCCCGCACGTTCCGCAAGCGACGCCGGCCGCAGCCGACCTGCTCCTCAACCCGTCCCATGAACGACAAGGCCCCACGGTTGGGACGTGCGAGACCGCCGCCGCCGCAGCCTTGCCTAGCTACCGCCCCACACCCTCGCCACTACTGCCGCCGCCGGCAGCCCTGCCGCCGCGCCGCCGCCCCGTGCCGCCGCCTGCACCGCCTGCCAAGCCGGCGCCACTGCTGCTGCTACAGCGCCCTTCCCGGCGGACCGGCAGTAGCAACGAGGCGGCCTCGAGCACGTGGCCATTCGCCACGCCGCCCCGACCCAGTGGCTCAAGCTCCTCTGCTACTGCTGCTGCTGTCGCCACCTGCCCGCATCTCGCCGACTCCGCCTGCGCCACGTCCCAGCTGCCAGCCGCACCCCCGCCCTCCGTCGCCTCCGCAACAGCACCCGGCCCCGCCCCCACAGCCGCTGCGCCTCCCTGCGCCGCCACCGCGCCCGCCGCCCCTGCTCCTGATGCTCCCGCCGCCGCCGCCCCCGCCGGCTCCGCCTCCGGCTCCTCTTCGGTCAAGCCCTCATCCAGCCCTTCCGCAATGAGGCTGCGCAGCAGCGGCTGCCGCTGGTTGTGTCCAGACACGTGGTACATCTCCTTACGACTTACTCCCGGGACTCCTCCTGGCCCCCCTCCGGCTGAGGCTCCAGGCCTGGCGGCGCCTGGCCCTGTGCCTCCGGCGCTACTAGCGCCACCCGCGCCAGCTGCGGCGCCGCCGCTGCCGCTCTTCCTGCTGACGGCGGCGCCATCGCCCGCGCCTGCAGGCGCCGGCTCTGTTTGCCCCCGCTGCTGTGGGTGCTTGGCGGATTTTGAGGCCGCATTCAGCAGCAGCTCCTGTCACAGGAAGATAACGAACGACATGCCACAACACCAAGCTTGTCAGCATGCAATACTTACACACGCACAAACGCCCCTTCATCCGCCGGGCACTTTTTGTGTCGGCAACGACACCCCACATACGGCCATGGTCCGCACGCTCAATGTCAGCCCTTTTTCCTGATGGTTGTATGCATACGGTGGTCACACACACACACACACACGCACACACACACACACACACACACACACACGCACACACACACACACACACACACGCACACACACACACACACACACACACACGCACACACACACACACGCACGCACACACACACGCACACACACACACACACACACACACACACGCACACACACACACACGCACGCACACACACACACACGCACACACACACACACGCACGCACACACACACACACACACACGCACACACACACACACGCACACACACACACACACACACACACACACACACACACACACACACACGCACACACACACACACGCACACACACACACACACACGCACACACACACACACACGCACACACACACACACACACACGCACACACACACACACGCACACACACACACACGCACGCACACACACACACACACACACACACACACGCACACACACACACACACACACACACACACACGCACACACACATGCACGCACGCACGCACACACACACACACACACACACACACACACACACGCACACACACACACACACACACACACACACACACACGCACACACACATGCACGCACGCACACACACACACACACACACACGCACACACACACACACGCCCGCCCCTACCCACCTGTTGCAGCATGAGGTGCTTTGCCATGGCCGCCGCCTTCTGCTGCTCCGCCGCCACGTCCTCCCTGAACTGCCCCAGGCTGGGCCGGGGCCCGGTGAACCAGTGCCGCCCGCCCACCACCGGACAGTAGTAGCCGCCCAGGCTCAGCAGCAGCACCAGCACAGTGCCTGTATGAGGCGCAGGGGGGTTACATTCATGATTATTTTTAGGAGTGAAGGCGTAGCCAGGAACTGTAGTATAGGGGGCAGAGCAGCCGGTCATGTTGAGAACGGAGTGATTAAAGCACAGGTTTGAAATGCCGACGTCCAGTCGGGAGGGGGCCGAGGAGGAACGTGCCCGAGCCCAACGAAACGGTCTCAAACGTGCAGGAAGCGGGGAGCGAGGGACGGGGGGAGTTGCAAGGATTGGTACAGAGAAGTGTAGCGAAGTAGACAGCAGGTGTGGTGTTGCGCGGGGAGGGGTACTTCAGTGTTCTGGGGGCCGGGGACCTGCGGCCATGGATACGGCATGCCCAGCAGGGGTGTGTGCCCGCGGACCTCGGCAGGGCCGCACACCTCCCGCACCCGCCTACTGCGGCCCGTGCCTGAAGGCGCCTGCGCCTGCCCCCCCTCGCCCTAGCACGCGACCGGCCGTGCTGCCGCCGCCTCTCCGCCTTCCGGACCGTTGGCGCTCCTGTGCCTCGCCCAACCAACCCTCCGGCATCCCCGCCCGCTACCCTCCCCCGCTTCCCTGCTCCCAAGGCTGAAGGGCGTCCAACACAAACGTTGCAGCCAAACCTCCTTCGCCCTCTGTGGCCGGGTTCTGGATCTTGGGTCACTTGGGTTTGGATTCGCCTTCCCCACCCTTCAACCCGCCCTCACCCACCCGCGGCGTTGTAGTTCATGTTCCCGGGTGTGATCGGGTACAGTGTGGGCAAACTGAACACCACGGCGATGAAGGCAATCCACAGTAGGGCCAGGGCGTTGAGGCAGCGGCTGAGCCACGGGCGCATGGAGTAGGGGCCGGGCAGGAAGGCGGCGCGACTGGACAGCAGCCTGCGGGGTGAGGAGGGGGCGGGGCGTGCGTGTGTGTGTGTGTGTGTGTGTGTGTGTATGTGTGTGTGTTTAAAAAACGAAACGAAAGCCCGGCGTGTGTGTGTGTGTGCGCATGTTTGTGTGTATTGTTTTCACCATTCCCAGTAAGGAACAGCGGTCGGGGGGAGCGGGTAAGTAACGTTCTCGTGTAGAGCACGAGCTGGATACGCATGAAAGCTACCAATACGGTACGCAACCCCACAGCCCCCCCCCCCCCAGGGCTCTCCCAGGCGCCTGGCACGCCGCACAACCGCTCCCCTCCCCCTCCCCTTCCCCTCTCCCCCGCCCCCCGCTCCCCCTCCGCACCCACTTGCAGGCTATGGGTATGCCGTACGCGATGTAGGTGTTGACCACCGCCATGGTCTCCACGGTGGCCACGTAGGGCGGGCTGAAGAACATGGGCGTGCCCAGCACAGCCGCCAGACCCGCCATCACCCACACCGCGACGACGGGCGCCTGCAGGCAGAGCGGGGGCCACAGAGGCGGGCGGGCGGTTGGCTGGGTGGGTGGGTCCATGGGCTGGTGGGAGTTGGGGAGCGGTGGGAAGCGGTTGCAGAGGCACACGATGTGCAGGCAAGTTCCCCATGGCAGGTCCCACGGGCGGCAGAGGTATGGACGCGCGCTTTGCACGGGGTCAAAACGGCACACGCCACTCTTTCCCCGTCACCGCGCGTACTCGTAAGCGCTCAACAAGGCTCTCTCGGGCGCTGCCCCTGCCCCCTGATGCCGCTGCCCCGTGCTTCCCCTGCCCTTCGCCACCCTCCCCGACTGCCGCCCCAACCCCACTAGTTTAACTTGATTGGTTTAGTTTGGGCTGGTATTCACAACCCACCTTGGTCCTCTCCTCCACCCGGCCGATGTACTTGTTGAAGGGCACGGCGCCATCGCTGCGGCGCCGAGCAACCAACAGGCCACTTTTACTTTTTATAAGGCCACAAGCAATGTCCAATTGCGTCACAGCTCCCGCTCCCCATATATGAGTATTCTATTATCGAAAAAATTCAAGGAAACGAATGCGTCTGCTTACCGCGAAAAGGCGAAGAGCATTCGCGCGTTGGCCCCGATGGACTCGTAGGTGCACATGAGTGCGGCCAGGGTGGGGATGCTGAGTAGCGCCAGACCGCCGCGGCCGTCGCCGTAAGCCGCCCTGTGAGGGGGAGGCGGGAGGGAGGGTTATGTGCCCGAGCCCAACGAATTAGGTCTCGATAGTCAAGGAATCGTCGCCCAACCCAGAATTGCAGGGAGAGAGGTTCCAGGCATCGCGCTAGATAGGAGAAGGCGATGACCCGCAGACTTCATTAGGGCGGGAAAGCGGGGAGGAGCAATCATGGCGTATCAAATGGGACCTGGTTACTGAGGGGGAGGGAGCGCTAGTCTTCTAGGCCCATGAACACCCCATCTCTCTTCCTATCTCTCTCCACGCATAACTCCCCAACTACCGTACCTCCCCAGTCCCCAATCATCCGCTCAACCCCCCCCCTGACTGTCTCACTTGTGCACGTTCCAGAACAGCTGTGCCACCGCGTGCTGCCCCCTGCTCTCGTTGTCGGTCGCCAGCAGCTCCCGCGCGTCCAGCGCCACCGAGTTGAGCACAAGCACGTAGACGAAGCCGCCCACCTGCGCGTGCGGGGGCGTATGATTGCGCTCGAGAGAGAGAGAGAGAGAGAGAGAGAGAGAGAGAGAGAGAGTGTGTGTGTGTGTGTGTTTTGTGCAGGTCTGAAACATGTGAGTTACACGTGTAAGCGTTGGCTGTGTTGGCACACTATGCGCGCCGGCGAAGCAGAGTCATCCGCAGCAGGCTTGCCTTACTGCGAATGGCGACGACACCCCAACGCCCCCCCTAGCCAGCCCCCCTCACAACCCCTCGCAACCCCCCTCTTCGCCGCGCCTCCTGCGCCTCACCGCTGTTGCTGCAGTGGCCAGCACCATGCCCCTCGGGGCGTTGATGTCGGCGTGGTGGGTCTCCTCCGCCATGTGTGGGGAGGCGTCGAAGCCCAGGAACTGGTGGGGCGTGGATTTGGGGGGGGGGGTTGCAGGGATGTTTGGAAA